>NC_063047.1:21391514-21416514 GCF_018812025.1 Megalobrama amblycephala
TTTGTCAAATGTAGGCCTACTATCATTCAGTGGATAGTGTTAAGCATACAATTAAAAAGCAGAGAGTGTGTTGGTATCCTGGCTGGGTTCATGGAATGTCCAGAGAGTGTCAGTTTAATAATGGCGGCAGTTGTCTTTGGCATAGATACGTACTGCTTACATGTGAGGTCAGTTTTGGTGAAGCTGCCACAGAACTGAAGATAGATCAAAACAGGCCCTTTTTCATGATTAATGAGTATAACCCCAAAGGTGGTCAAGGAATCAACCATGAGGATGAGATGAAATACTGCTTTGCTGACTGTAATGATAAAACAGACGTCCAGACGCTCCAGTTTATGGAAGATTCCGTTTGATCGTGCTTTCCTCTTCGGCTTTATGGATTCAAATCAAAGAAAAATCATTAGTTGGTGCAAAAATACTCTTCTTGTAAATGCTATCTTCGTTCATTAAATGAATATCTGACTTATGGGACACCAAATTCATCTCTTAGTAAATATTTTTGTAGATTATACATCTGAAAATACTTACAGATCTGAGTTTTGAATGGCAAATCCATTAGAGAAATATAAAACGTCTGCAGTTAAAGAAAAATAAGCTTTTAGTACTCTTAACTGTAAAATTCAAAAACCTGACTCGTGTCTTTTATTGTGTCCTGATCAAAGTGCTGTTGGCAGTATTTTGCTCAGGCCCTGACTGGAGTGGAACACATGCTGAAGTGTATTTCATATTTCATATAGGGAGTTTCATTGTTTGCACAGAGCTTAGATGTAGACATGGCTGCTCATGTTGGCCGGAGAACAGTGAGGAATGTAGTGGGCTCCTTGATAACTTCTCTCCTCTCAGCTGGGGTTTTTACAGCCCCTCGCGCTGGCTGCGGGACCCTGCTGAGCAGAACGTCCCTGAGGTTAGCTGGAGGTGCCCTCGACCTGACTGTCCACACCGCCTCGTAAATCTGCCTGTCCTGGACCAACACTTATTGTTCAGAAGGAGAGTTGTTTGCCAGGATTAAGTTTCACCCTCAGACAAGTTGTTTGAGCAGTCAGTAGTGTTTAAATGTGCCTAAGGGTACTGGAATGTGTCAGCCATTATTACACAGCTCTCTGGAATACTTGATTCTGATTGGTCAATCCATGGCAACACCGTGGTGCATGTCCACAGCAGCGAGAGAACTCCACTTAGTGTCGCTCCAAATGCCAGAAAGCTTCTGCTTCACGATGTGTCTGTGTCTGTAGTGAATGTGATTAATCTGTGGTCGTTTTTAGTACACGGCCCACATAATCATCATGTATATAAATGATTATAGTCAGAATGGTGCACACTTTATTTTCAAATGTCTAAAATAAAAAGCCAGTCAGTGAAAGCATCCAAATTGTATTTGAAATCTGCATATACTCATGTGCTGTATGTTCATCTTTTTGTTTGTTCGTCATCTTCACTATATTTTTCACAAAGCTTTATTTTGCTTCGCTTCTGCTATGATAAAGAGAAATCCACTTTTGCATTGCGTGTTCATGCATTTTGGGGGCGGAGCAATGAAGGGAGGAGTGTGGCCCTGTCCCAAATGGCGCACTTCATGTGGACTTTCAGTCTCGTGGACTTAAATTGCGCGTGCTCGCCAAGTCTACGAGTCCGTAGGCCGTCCCATTCAGCATTTTAATACTCTGAAGTGTGCTCAGCAGCGCCCCCTTTGAACCCTTGAAGCGGTCTTCCGCGAAGCCCGCATACATGCAGGCTCCGCACACTTTAACTACCCAGGAATCCTTGCGAAATGCCAATCAGACAACGGATGGGAGGAGATTTCGCTCAAGAGCAATTGATGACATGGCTGAGAAGAAAATATTTAAGTGTAGGTATCATTACGTTATACGGTTTTTATGACCTAGGTGTACATTTTACCAGTTGATACCTACAGTTTATACAAACATTATGGTCATCGACCAGTGGTTGATATCTCAAACATAATAATAGCGCGTTGAATAATACGATCGCATTATGATTCATTAAATAAGTAGAACCGAATGTCAGGGCTTTACTGAGTCATATGTAAACCTAGTATTTATATTTAAACCTGTAAATTCATCTGAAAATCACGCACATGTTTATTATGTGTTAAAATTGTAATCTTAGTTCAAATGGAACATTATGTATTATTACAACTGTATACATTATTTAAATAAGCATGTATATTGTCTAATGCCCAGGTGGCATAAGCAAAAGCAGGCTGTGTAGTTGACATGGAGATAATATTTTGCAAAAGAAAAGAAACCTGTTCTCGATGCTAAATATTATCCCCGAACCTGCAGCTCCTGTCAAAAAACAACTAGACCGCTATTTCCGGCGTGACGATCGAGTCTGTCCCAAAAATACCTCTCAATGCGCCCTCGTGGACTCGCGCCAAGGGCCCTATAGGTCTGCACTACATGACGTCACCAAAGTGTGGACTCTGAGGAAGTCCACAAGTCCGGAGTGTGCCATTTGGGACAGGGCCTGTGTTTGTTTAGGCTGATTTCAAATATCAACAGTGTTCAACAATGATTCTCAGAAATTTAATCAAAGTAGTTTTCCCTCCCTCTTAAAAAAAGACTTTTCTTCTCTAATGACGTGTTCCCCGACATGAGGGAGGGACAGCCTGTCACTCATGTGAGATCGCAGCAATTGCAAACCACAAGGATCCAACCATCAAATCAATTCCGATGGACAAAATCAAGTCCTGCCCAACATTTTACTATTTCAAGAAGCCACATAGACATCACAATAGGGAAGAAAAGACTAACGAAAAGACTAACGCAGTTTCATCCCGACTTCACGCTGAAGTGGAGCGAGCGGAACGGAGCGGGTATTTTAATTAATTCCTGTGGGAGCCGAGAAGTGTCAAAAAGATTATGCAAACAAAGAAATATTTGCAGTTGTTATATACATGTTAAATGGATACTTTTATTGTTAAAAAACTAGCTTACAAAAGTTTATTAAATTGACAACTTATCTTGACTTGGGAATTCGGAAACAAAGCTTGCATCTTTCCAACTGTAGTTTTGTGTGTATATGATAATTATAGTAGCCACATGCTGAAAAAAAACATTTATTAAACACACTCGCTACAGACACGCCCCAAAGTGTCATGATCACCTGCTGGGGTGCCCTTGTTAGCCACCAGAGGGCACTCTAACCAGGACTTTTGCATCACATTGTAGGACTCCATGTCCCATAACCCTTTGTTCCGGACTCCTCGTTGATCATTGCACACAGCTGTCTTCACTTATGTCATTAGTTTCTGCCTATTTATACCCGGATTGTTTCTGTCAGTTTCATAGAGGTTTTGCTATTGTTACACTGTATGTCTGAGCACGCTGTCTGGTTTTTGTTTTCATGTTTTATGGACTGGTTACTTGTGTTTTTGACCCTTTGCCTGGCTGTGACAATGATTCTGGTAGTGATGGCGAGATGAAGCCTCATGAAGCATTGAAGCTTTTCAGCCAAGTGGTTCACAAAAAGATTAATTTCTCAAGGCTTCATTTGCTCACAATACCACCTGGTGGTCAAAGAGTGTAAAACAAGTAGATACATTACAGATGACCTGATGTGATCTGTGAGACACTATTTTGCGGCAGTTATGGCCTAGAAATAACGGTGAAGAAAAAATCAATTTCCACAAAGACTTATATATTTATTTGAATGTAATGTTTATTTTCTGGTTGTATATAATGATTGTATAACTTAACTGTGTAATAAAGGTATTGGCTTCAAATGAATGGTGCTATCAAATGTGTGTAAACAAATTCTTTGGTCATAACAGCTGGGGCGATATTATTTTTCTAAAACCACAAATTCTGAGGGGATCCCATGGTTTATATGTCTGTCAAAATGTCGCGTCAAGATTTGAACCGCATCCAGTCGAACCATTCGAACCAGTCAGGCAGAAGCGAGGCTTCGAACGTCATCAATGACGTCATTGATCTAAAGCGACACAAGCCTCGATACGCGCTTCACTGAAAGCTTCCGGGATTTCTCGACACACGCTCCGAAGTCTCGGCACAGACTGTAACATCACTAGATTCTGGATTTTTCCTATTAAACTGCACTTGGATCTTATCAAAGTCTCAGAGCATTCTGTGTCACAAAGAGGAGTTTTGGCACTATATGTTACATGTACTGTCAATTCCACAATCCCCCTCGGCTCCTGTAAGAATAAGTGGAAAACACCCGCTCTACTCTGCTCACTCTGTGCCAGTGGGAAGACATGCAAAAAAAGGGTACTACTTTCATGTCTCTCATATCATACCACAGACTTGCTTTCTCATTTCATACAAAGACTTTAGATATACAAAGACGGTGCACTCGTATTACTATGAGTGAGAGAAAGACAAACGCGCAATATGAAGGAATAAATCCCACCTTCATAATAAAGCTAATTGCCGATTGGTAAAGTCATCACGTCGCTGCAGCTGTAGGTCCAGCTGTAATAGAAACAGTCAGTGTTCTGAGTTGCGTAGTTAGAGGCCAACAGACATTTTGTCATGTTTGGTCGGGTCTGTTGCCGTCCATCGGAGCTTGTTTTCGAAGGTGATTTCAAATATGAAATTTATTCGTAAACTTGGTAAACAGCTTTGGAGAATTTGATGTTTCCTCATTCAAAGAGATGTACTTGCATGACTGAAGTAGCTGCCCAAAAGGTGTTTCAAAGATGGCTGCCGAGTGAAACGACTTGCCTTAAAAGGACTTTGTTTCATTCAAGAGCAACTGACATCATATTGCGTCTCAATTAACGATTGTTGTGAAAATGATCATTTTTGTCAATGTTCGTCTTGTTACTTGGCCGTTTGTTTTACATTGTAATTTCCTTTAAGATAAAACAGGTAAAATTAAAAAGTCATTTCAACTCATTTAAGTATTTCATGCCCATATATTTATTTATTTGGTGAGTTTTATATAATAAACAGTACATTATGTCTTATATAAGCCAGATTTCCCTCACCTGCATGCTACACAGCAGGACAGAAAGTTGCATCCCAGGAAGGACTGTTTCCGCCTGGGCGCCAATATGCTCCCTCGGTGTGCTGCAGCAAATGGCTGTGTAGCAAAGCATTATGCAATGCCATAACTTGAGCCATACTTTAATTCCTTTGATTCCCCACGGACACAATTAAGATAGTCATGGTTGTAATTTTGACGCAGTGGTCCAAATGTGCTCACAGGCGGAGAAATGTCTTGCCAAAGGGGGGAAATATAAGGAGTCATGTCTCATTTATCTAGTGTACACAACACGGCCTCTGTAGCAAATCATCTTGTTATGTGCCTGGGTGTATCCACAGTGGAATTTCTTATCGTGGATCAATCCAGATTGTATTATTAATAAACAAACAAACTGTGCAGACTTCAGATAATGATATCACACATCTCTCACTTAGTTTGCATTAATAGTGGAAAATACAATCAACTGTAAGACTCTAGGTAGCACTGGAGAAAAATTCACTGTGATTAATGAGGGAAAAAAGTTTTTGGAATAGTGCAGTCATTAAATATTCATGGTCGTGCTTCCCGTGTTTGCGCTGGGTTATGTTAAATCACTTCGGGGATGAGGGTTTTCCACTTGACCTGTTCATATCCTGTTTTTCCCCCTTTTTCCAGCTTAAAGACTCGAAGGACACTAAAAATTCCTCATTACATTAGGTGCCCCCAGCTGTATTGTTTCATTACAGACTATATATATATATATAGTCTGTAATGAAACAATACAATACAATACAATACAATACAATCTGTGCCATGCTTAGTCTGATTTTCTTAAGCAATATCACACAAACAATCATGCTGTAGTACTGAATCAGCACGGCTGCAATTCGAGTGGAGGCCTGAGGCTGAGACCAGCACTATTGCAGGTATGATATTGCTTTTATATACAAGAGGTTAATATTGGACCACACAACATTTGACTTATTAGTTTGTGTTTTTCTCAACAGAAAAAGTTCCATGGCATTTTCCATAATGTCCATTTCCTGCTCAGTAATGAGAAACCAGCTTTTGGGTGCAGCTGAATGTAGCCTAAATCTTATTTTCTGCTCTCAAATCCATTTTTTGGTGAGGCTGTTCACATGACCTTTTAAATGTGGCCCATATCAGACACTTCTGGTGGTGACGAATTTTAGAAACTTTAGAAAACCAATCAGTTGAGTATCTGATTTATTTCCACATTTGAAAATGGCGGAGATCAGTTTTTAAAAATCAAATGAAATGTGCTTCAATGGTGTTCACACTGTGGTCCCATTAACAGATCTGTATCAGATGGCTCTGCAATTCCCTTTAGAGATATAAAACTTGATTACTTGGGACATGAGAGATACTTATTGATCACGTAAATACCACAATCAAGTAACTAACTTCAGATCGTGTGCTCAGTAAGAACTGATTTTTTTTTTTTTTTTTCAGTTCTTTTTTTTTTTTCAGACCTCACACCACTCCGTCTGCCCACTGTCTCTTTTCTAGCATGGACAGAATGTAGACATGACCAGACAATGGGAAGCAGTAATACACCATTCAAATAAACAAAGATTTGCAGAAGAGGCAAAAAAAGACATAGAGAATCTCTTGACGTAAAAGCATCTACCGCACACGCAGTGTCAATATGTAGTGTTTCTCTTCAACCGTGGGACGTCAGAGCATGCCATTTGGAGGATGTTTAAACAGAGATCTGCTCGTCTCTTTGCTCTAGCCTATCTGCCGCTCAGACCACAGGAATTCCAGGACAAGCCCTGCTTGGACCGGTCTCCTCATTATACTGGAGAACCGTAACTCTGAATCCTTTCTTTTGGATGGGTTTATTCTCAAAAGTATCATTAGAAACATGGAATAAGGCTAATACATATACGTATCCTTGCATTACTGCTCCAAAATATCAATGAAATGAAGCAGCAGTTTGCAATGAAAGTCCAAAAACAAGCACAACAATACCCCAACTAACAACTGTATGTTCTTAGGATGCTTTATACAAACCCGATTCCAAAAAAGTTGGGACACTGTACAAATTGTGAATAATAAAGGAATGCAATAATTTACAAATCTCATAAACTTATGTTTTATTCACAATAGAATATAGATAACATATTAAATGTTGAAAGTGAGACATTTTGAAATGTCATGCCAAATATTGACTCATTTTGGATTTCATGAGAGCTACACATTCCAAAAAAGATGGGACTGGTAGCAATAAGAGGCTGGAAAAGTTAAATGTACATATAAGGAACAGCTGGAGGACCAATTTGCAACTTATTAGGTCAACTGGCAACATGATTGGGTATAAAAAGAGCCTGTCAGAGTGGCAGTGTCTCTCAGAAGTCAAGATGGGCAGAGGATCACCAATTCCCCCAATGCTGCGGCGAAAAATAGTGGAGCAATATCAGAAAGGAGTTTCTCAGAGAAAAATTGCAAAGAGTTTGAAGTTATCATCATCTACAGTGCATAATATCATCCAAAGATTTAGAGAATCTGGAACAATCTTTGTGCGTAAGGGTCAAGGACGGAAAAGCATACTGGATGCCCGTGATCTTCGGGCCCTTGGACGGCACTGCATCACATACAGGAATGCTACTGTAATGGAAATCACAACATGGGCTCAGGAATACTTCCAGAAAACATTGTCGGTGAACACAATCCACTGTGCCATTCGCCGTTGCCGGCTAAAACTCTATAGGTCAAAAAAGAAGCCATATCTAAACATGATCCAGAAGCGCAGGCGTTTTCTCTGGGCCAAGGCTCATTTAAAATGTACTGTGGCAAAGTGGAACACTGTTCTGTGGTCAGACGAATCAAAATTTGAAGTTCTTTTTGGAAAACTGGGATGCCATGTCATCCGGACTAAAGAGGACAAGGTCAACCCAAGTTGTTATCAGCACTCAGTTCAGAAGCCTGCATCTCTGATGGTATGGGGTTGCATGATTGCGTGTGGCATGGGCAGCTTACACATCTGGAAAGGCACCATCAATGCTGAAAGGTATATCCAAGTTCTAGAACAACATATGCTCCCATCCAGACGTCGTCTCTTTCAGGGAAGACCTTGCATTTTCCAACATGACAATGCCAGACCACATCAATTACAACATCATGGCTGCGTAGAAGAAGGATCTGGGTAGTGAAATTTCCAGCCTGCAGTCCAGATCTTTCACCCATAGAAAACATTTGGCGCATCATAAAGAGGAAGATGCGACAAAGGAGACCTAAGACAGTTGAGCAACTAGAAGCCTGTATTAGACAAGAATGGGACAACATTCCTATTCCTAAACTTCTCCTCAGTCTCCAGACGTTTGCAGACTGTTATAAAAAGAAGAGGGGATGCCACACAGTGGTAAACATGGCCTTGTCCTAACTTTTTTGAGATGTGTTGATGCCATGAAATTTAAAATCAACTTATTTTTCCCTTAAAATGATACACTTTCTCAGTTTAAACATTTTATATTCTGAATAAAATATTGAAATTTGAAACTTCCACATCATTGCATTCTGTTTTTATTCACAATTTGTACAGTGTCCCAACTTTTTTGAAATCAGGTTTGTATATGGGTCAGTGACGTGACGGGTATTTTTTTTGTCCAAAGGCCTTAATTATAATAAAAACAGTACAACTGGTAGTACAACTAGATCGCTTTTATCGAATCCAAAAGGTTTTAATTATATTTTGCTACATATAAAGGTATTTTAAAGATTGTGAATTGTCATTCGGTTTAACCATCCAAAGGCCAATGCAGCCATTTTATTTGTGATTAAAATATCTTAAAATGTAATAAATGTATATATTTTTTATTGTCATGATTTTATAACATATTGCAAAATGGATTTCATTGATGTCATTCAGAGTAACCAATATAAAGGGACCATTTTGGATCAAGTCATGTGGTCAATATCATATGACAGGATGTGACATCATTCAGACACCTGCGAAGGACCACATGGTCCTGAGGCAAAGTAATTAGGTGTGTTCGAGCTCATGTGGCGCTGCGCAGACCGATCGGCAGCTGACTTGAAGCAGTGCATTCCGGTTAGTACTTTTGTCCGACTTGAGCTGGCGCTGAAGGCATGTGACTGTGACGTATGATTTCAAAGTACCGCGAGAGCGATTCGAGAGCAGCCATCTGAGTCAGCCAGCGCAGCATCTCAAGAGGAGCTGCATGAGTTCTGATGACGACACAGCTGTTTCATGATTGGCCGGTTTCACCACATGACAACGATCACGTGTGTTTCATGTTTATTGTCACGCCTTCAGTTCCACTAATGCTCACAAATCTGTACTTTTATAACAGTTAAAAACATTTTGTTAACAGTTTGTTAACATGTAATACAACTTAATTATATCTCCATTATGTTTTTTTTTACACTTTTAAAAACCTTATTCGTCAATGACCAATATATATATATATATATATATATATATATATATATATATATATATATACACACACACATATATATATATACACACACATATATATATATACACACACATATATATATATATATATATATATATATATATATATATATATATATATATATATATATATATATACACACACACACACACAACTTTGAAAAAACGTTCTGGGAATGTTCCTTGTTAGCTTGGAACGTCTTAATGTGAGATTGCCTAATCCACTAATACTAATTGCTGACTAATTCAGTTAGCAGTGAGAAAAAATGTAAGCAGTCAGTCACACTCTCATACCGGGCCATTAAGTCATTCACTGCCCAGAGGCAAGCCTCACTACACTTAATTAAGTCACAAGCCCCATTTATAACATTATTCTACACTTCACATTTCCATCTCTTTTAAAAGCTTTAATAAATGGAATATTTTGGATTTCAACAAACCCCTAACGACTTGGAGGGATTTTTAATGTGTCCTCCAGGGGAAAGGAGGCTGCGTCTGCTCTTCGGAGGTGAAAGGAAGTTTAGTGGAATGTCTGGAGCACAATTTGAAGTAATGGACTTGGGTCGTGTTATTATTTTGTTCCGAAAATCATTACTTTTACGATGTCACATTCTTCATTTTATTTGGACTCAAGTGGACTTATATTTCTCTTTACTCCTGGTTGGGGCCTATTCGGTTACTGATTTGCACATAGGTGACAGATACAAATGCTGAAGGGAAACAATTTTGTTTGCTTTGTATAAAAATCACCATGTGTTTTACACGTCTATTATGACTGAATTTTATAGAGTCTCATTCAACTGCTTTAAAAACATCTCTTACGCTTACTAGGTGTCCGTATCTTGGGCTTAGTTACTAAAATCAAATGCCTGTCCTTATGAGCCATTATTGGATGTTGGACTGTGGACTACTTGACTTCCAGACTTGAGGGCACAGTGCCTCTTCTAATCCCTATGAGGACTGTGGGTCCTATTAACCTGTCCCTGAGAGTTTGTTTTTACATGCATATGTGTTCGCTGCCATGGCCTCTTTTAAAAGGAAACAGGAATGTTGCCAAATGTGTTACCCCATACTGTAGATTGCTCTGAGAGGAAGAGGAACGAAACAACAGGGGGTGTCTGCTGTACAACAAGGCCAAACATCCAGCGCAGTCAGGGGCCAGATTGAAGAATGCACTCTGTATGTGTTAAATATTTTCAAAACATGAAACTCAACTCTTTAAAACATAGCTCATGCCGTCTCCCCGGTACCTGTCTTTGGATATTTGCATTCCAGTCACATCGGGGAAAGAGTGTGAAAGTGAAATGTTGCTATGTATGTGTTCACATATTTTGATGACACTTGCACCTCTGGTATTTTGTGCACCAATTTACATAGCTCATTATTCTCAGGACCTTAATTCAACATATCACTGATGGTGAAGTTATGTTAGAATTTAAAGAACTTAAAGAGTTGTTGTTTAAATTGTAAAATTTCATATTACTCAATTCAATCTATCTCTGTTCATCCCTAACAGGTCTAAAATAAAGATTTCTTCCTTTAGTTTTTTAAAAGATTAGTCCACTTTCAAATAAAATTTTCCTGATAATTTACTCACCCCCCATGTCATCCAAGATGTTCATGTCTTTCTTTCGTCAGCTGAAAAGAAATGAAGGTTTTTGATGAAAACATTCCAGGATTATTCTCCTTATAGTGGACTTCAATGGCCTCCAGACGGTTGAAGGTGAAAATTACAGTTTCAGTGCAGCTTCAAAGGGCTTTAAACGATACCAGACGAGGAATAATGGTGCGTTCACACCGGACGCGAATGAAGTGGTAAGCGCGAGTGATTTACATGTTAAGTCAATGCAAAGACGCGAACTGACATCCTGCGGCGCGATTTGCGCGAATGAAGCGGCTCGAATGACGCGGCGCGAATTGAGCGATTCGCGCGAATCGCGCAAGTTGAAAAATCTGAACTTTGGCGAATTTCCGCGCCGCGTTAACCAATCAGGAGCTTGCTCTAGTAATGACGTGACGTAGCGAGCTGAGGCAGAATTTCGAAACAACAATGGAGGACAAAATCATCGTCGCTGTACATCTTCATACATTTATAGAAACAGAAATAAAAAGGATCGTGTTTGAAAGAAAGTGAATGAGGAGGTCGGACAATCTGATAAGTTGTAAAAAACGGTCTTTACTCAATTAGAGCTATGTATATATATATATATATATATATATATATATATATATATATATATATATATACATATTAAGACTACAAGCCAACTAAAGACGACCAATTGAGCTTATTCGCTGTAATTTACAATTATTTCCCCACTGACAAGTTGTGTTTATTCAGAGGAAGTGTGCAGAAAGCAGTGGGAAGAGTCTGGGACACATAAAGAAGCGGGAGAGCCCCTCTCATGACGCGAATTCGCGTCTGTTGTGAAGGGATTTTCACGCGCGAATGAAGCGAGTAAACTCAAAATGTTCAAGCGTCCAACTACGCGCGAATAGCGCGATTTATTCGCGCAAGTCGCGTCTGGTGTGAACGCAGCATAAGGGTCTTGTCCAGCGAAACGATTGGTCATTTTTGAAAAAAATACAACTGTATATGCTTTATAAACTCAAATGAAAGCCTTGCATGTGCTTCCACTTTCCGCATTCTTCAAAAAGCTTACGCTGTATGTCCTACGCCTTCCCTATTCTACTTACGGAAAAAAACTAAACTGGCCCCGCGTTCGTTCCATAAGTAGAATAGGGAAGGCATAGGACATACGGCGTAAGCTTTTTGAAGAATACGGAAAGCGGAAGCACGTACAAGGCGATCATTTGTGTTTATAAAGCATATACAGTTTTTTTTCGAAAATGACCGATTGTTTCTCTAGATAAGACCCTTATTCCTTGTCTGGTATCGTTTAAAGCCCTTTGAAGCTGCACTGAAACTGTAATTTTGACCTTCAACCGTCTGGAGTCCATTGAAGTCCACTATAAGGAGAATAATCCTGGAATGTTTTCATCAAAAACCTTAATTTCTTTTTGACCGAAGAAAGAAAGACATGAACATCTTGGATGACATGGGGGTGAGTAAATTATCAGGAAAATTTTATTTGAAAGTGAACTAATCCTTTAAACTCTGCTATTGTTTGGATAAAAAAACACCTGATATATCACTCACTAGGGTCATTCATTCAGCTGTATCTCTCATGGACATCATAGTATTGTATGCTCTAAGACTTCTTTAGACACAGTCATTATGAAGTGGACTTCAATATTTTTATACATTGACAAAATGTCTGAGAATCAGAATCACTCGCACCACAAGGAGTCAATATCATGATACAAGTGTATATATTCAGTTCCTGTTACAGCGGATCTTTAGCTGTGTATTAAAGGATGAATTTCCCACCTAATGCAGCATTAGACATTTGGTTTAACTCAGATGACACAAGCTAAAAAGAGCAGCGGATCCAATCAGAACAGGTGCCTCTCCCTCTGCATGTCATGCTGAACTAAAACTCCTAAGAGACTTCTGTCACATTCATTTTTCTCTACAGAATCAGGGTACTGCCACGCTCGGTTGCAGTCAAGAGCATGATGAGGAGGATAAAGAATCAAAATAGACTTTAATAGTAAATCCACAAGCAAACACAGATGAAGGCAGGCAAAATAGCACAACCACGATAAACAGACGTAGACAGGACAAAGATTGCAGGAACACATGGAGTATAAATACATAGGAATTAATGAGATAATTAACTAGACAACAAGTGAATCGAATACAACAATCAGACACACTGGGAATCTGGGTCAAATCAGGGGCCGTTTACACGATACGGTTTTCAACTAAAAATGGGAAAGTTTTTATGCGTTTTGGCCGTTCATTTACACCACAACTGCGTTTTGGTGGCCTGAAAATGCAAACTTTTGAAAAAGGGTTTTAAAGTGCAAGTTTTTGAAAACAGTCTCCATGTAAACAACAAAAACGCGAATCTGTTAAAACAATGACGTTATGCACATGCGCATTACATGTTCAGTCTATACACAGCAAAATCCCCAGAGTTAAATCAACTCTGCTCAGAGTACATATGGTCCCTCTCTAAATAGTGTTAAAGTAACACTGAAGCAGAGTTAAAGTTAATGAGATAATTAAGCAATTAATAAGGCTGTGACTTAAGTCACTTGTAGTTTTTGTGTTTTTTCTTATTTCTTCAGTGATTCTGCTTGTTAACAGCAGGTGTTCATCACTAATGCACAATCATTACTTAATTAATTGCTTAATTATCTCATTAACTTTAACTCTGCTTCAGTGTTATTTTAACACTATTTAGAGAGGGACCATATGTACTCTGAGCAGAGTTGATTTAACTCTGGGGATTTTACTGTGTAGTGTTTCATCGCCATCTAATGACCTGCCAGCAGAATACAGCGTTTTTAGTCATTTTCACGGATTCGTATGAATGGGGGTCGTATTGACAATGGTGTCATCTGTACGCGGAAAACTCAAAGGAAAGAGTGGTGTGGTGGGCACACAGGCAAACATGACAGAAACAAACACACAAAGAAACATGACCAAATCAGAACATAACTCTGACAGGTACACTGATGAGCACCTGCATAAGTGTTTGTAACTTTAACTCATGTCCTACAGCATGATACAGATCATACAGTAACATTGAGGAGGACATTTCTGTTTGGATGTGTTTGCTGTTGTCCTAAACAGTCTCAAGCAGTCTTTCATGGACTTTGAATTATTCAAGCTATTCCATGAGCATCCATAACATCTGAATTAGTCATGCAGTGAGACTGAAGCAATCTCATTTGCAACTTACAAATTCACAGTTACATAAAGTTTTTGATATTTGTGAAGTACAACCCCATTTCCAGAAAAGTTGGGACATTTTTTAAAGTGCAATAAAATCGAGAATCTGTGATTTGTTAATTCTGAGACAACAACAACAAGGGTGACTTGCATATGTGTGAAATTACCATTGACAAGGATGAGTATATTGGGATTGTACAGAGACAGAGACTGCCATCAAGATTACATCTTTCCTGGGAAGCGAGACGATGCAAGACAAACAATCTACGCATGCAGTGTGGTGGTTTCGTAGACACTCTGCATTCTAGAGTGGATGTGCTTGATTGACCTGCCTGCAGCCCACATCGGTCTCCTTTTGAAAATGTATCATTCATCATGAAAAGGAGAATCAGACAACGATGACCACGGACTGTTGAGCAGAAACTGTTGGGCAAAAATTCTACTTGATAAAATTCCTAAATGATTAAAAAAATGATTACAAAATACAATGATGTTGGTCAGTGAAAACATAGGAAATATTTTACTTGTAGTTAAAGATAATTATCAACAAATCACAGATTATTGATTTGATTGCATTTTACAAAATGTCCCAACTTTTCTGGAAATGGGGTTGTGTGGATTTAGACATTTGTGTTGAATTATTGGTGTTATTTAAGATTTTAGGTAACTTTGAGTGGGATTTAGATAACCTGAAGGTAATCTAAATGTAAAAATCTCTAATATTGTCTGATAATCCATATGCTTACAACATATTGTGCATCCCTATGAGTAAAATTAATAGAATATAAAAGTAGAAAAAATACTCTAAATAGGAAGTAAATCTCTTTCTATATATTTGTCTGTGTAGAACAAAAGGGGCGGCACATGTGTCTTCTCTGATTTGTGATGCTTCATGAGGAGTGTAAATGAACCAGAGAAAGCAGCTCTAGTCAACTCAGTCCAGCTCAAATAAAGTCTAATGATGAGGGCAGTCTGGCTGTGTGGAGAGGGGCTTGTCCAGACACATAAAACACACATATTAAGATATTTTATAGGGACAGTGACACATATTTCGACCAAGAGTTACTTATCAATGTTACTTTCTGTCCTGAACAACAGCTAGTTAAAGTAATGTGGTTCAATCAAGTAAAAAACAAATAGATTACTTTTCTGAGAGAAATCACAAGCATCAATTTCCATGGTGTTTTTAAGGTAATTTAAGTTCATTTAGGCTAGTACAGGGAGAAAATGAAACATCTTTAAGTTATGTGGTTCGAAAATGAATGATTTTATGTATATTATACTGACCTTTTTTGTTTTCCAGTTTCCTCAGCAAATGTTTCATTGTGCTCATTCGTGACACAATGACTGGGTGTGAAAATGGATGATGCAGCCAAATGATGTTAAATGTCATCATGAGCACTTGGCTTCAAGCGAATATGTCAAGATATCATGGCAACCCATTGTTTGTTTGACCCATATGTGAAAATGATCCTACCAGCTTTGGCTGAAACATTTTTAAGTTGATCCTCATTGCAGTTAACCAAGCAAACACAAATCAAATTCTTGTTTCACATGCAATGTCATTTGATCTTATGTTGCCAAAGTATTCAAGCTATTAAAAGTGAGTGAGCGGCGCTGTTTGCTGTCATGACCTCCTGATTTCTCATAGTTCTGTTGAAACACACATCTGCTCATTCACATCTCCATTATTTTATCCTATAACACTCTTCAATATGAATAAAATAAACCGTAATCTGCAAAAAATCTTAACAAGTATCACAACAGGTTTTTGCCCCTGTCAGGACTTCAACCAGAACAATGTTTGTAAGGGAATTTATGACTTTCAGAAAAGTGGTTGTCTCTTGTTGTGCAAAGGTCCTGGATATCAAACGAATGGCACTGAAAGTGTGACACTGGCGCCTTCAATGAAATGCTTGGAAACATCACTGTAGTGGTGGCCTTTCCAGTAACTATTGAGAAGTCTAGCGTTTGTTTGCATTTCCCAGACTTTCGCTTTGTGGTGAATGTCTGTATACAGTATGTGCTCACCAATGTGTGTCCAACAAAGTTCCTGAAAACAAGACGAAACTCTTAACCTTCACTACCTCTCATCTTATTACAGGGTAACATCTATTGATTGATTTACTTTAAATGGCAGAAAAACAAAGGTGTTTTTATTATGGTAAACTTCCATCTACAAAATACAAAAGGGAAATTTATTGCACACAGCAACACAGCTGAACATCATATTCCGAGAGGTATTCAGATTGTTATCAACATAATTGTGGCTCAAAAATGAACTACAAGGGGCACAAACTAACAATGAACTGGAAGATGGAATGTCACTTTCAGGCAGCCATAATCGTGAACACTGTGTAAGGCCTGAGTGATATCTTAAAGGGCTACTTCACCACTGGCAAATGGGCTTTCAATAAAACTTGGCTACCTATAAAGTAAAAAGGCAAAAAAAAATTTTTTTTAAATAAATAAATAAATGTTATTTATTTTATTTTTTTTAATCGGTGTTATCTGACTATGGTAAACTGGGAAAAAGGCTGTTAAAGGTACAATATGTAATAATTTTGTCCGCTAGAGGTCTATTCAAAACAAAGGCGTAGCTTGATGACGGCAAGTTTTAGAGCAGAAACTTGGGACATGTGGTCTCCACCTCAACGGACGGTGCAAAAGAATAGGGATTGGAGTCGGGAAGAACTCATGTTCATGGATGAGATTATTAACATTACTGTAGTATGAAGCAGAGCAGGGCCGAGTGTTGTGGGAGCTGAACGAGGCCGCTGGAGCGATTGCGCGACACACTCCTCACAAGCAGCTGAACTGAAAAGTCGCCGGCGCTGCTTCCGCTTTTCCGGTCATGAGTATGAGGTAACGCAGCTCTGTTTATCATATTAGATACATTTGAGTGTGTTGAAAATGTTATAACATTACTCTGTGCGTTCGCTCGGTGGCTGTTCTGAGACACTTGTTGCACACTGCAGTAAGATAAATCGATTTTAGAATATCATATTAAATATTGGATGTCTTGTGTTGATAAATGGCATGTAATTCATTTTAAAACGTATTGTATGATGGAGAAAATTATGTATTACTGTTAATAAAAATAAAGCTGCATCTGATTATGCTATGTTAGCTACTTGACAAAATAGTTTTTTCTCAGAGGCATAGTAAAAGCATGGTACTTGCAAAAAAACTCAATAAAATTGATTTTGAAACCATAAGACTAAACGTGTTGAGCTATATAACAACAAGTAGTTTTCTGTCTATAAATATATCACAACAGTTGTTCCCTTGTCTATTAAAACGTGTAATATTTTAAAGCGTCTTTGGTGTTTCCATGGTTTCTACAAAATAAAACCAGAAACCGAGGGTTAACGCGGGTATGACGCGACTGACAGGCGACTCCTCACACGTCCCGGTGCCTTGGTTAAAATTGCAATTTTCTCACGATTTACAAATAGTTGGAAACATTTGGGATATTGTAAGTACTCAAGTGAACAAAATATATAACACTGGCCTAGTGGTTTTTGGATATTTTACTGCAAAAATATTACATATTGCACCTTTAACTGTCTTCCCTTTTGCCAAATCGGTAGGAAACCTTCAACACCCATAATGCACTGGGCATGTTGCCATCCAAGGCCACTCCTACCAGTCTGCTATGGATATGCTTACCTGCTTTAGTAGGAAAAAATATTAGCAAACATTTAGTCGCAATGGTGTCGACTTGTATTGTTCCTGGGTCCAAAAATTCAGAGTAAAGGTGCAATCACACTGCACTTTTCGTCCCATTGACTTCCATTCATAGGCATGAATGCGTCAAACCGGAAACGCAAGCTTGTGTGAAAAGTGATTACGGTGAACTCTGACCTGTGAATTCGCATCAGGTGTGAAGACATGGGCTGTGTTCAGCCCCGACAAAACGTTGCAAAACATTTTTTAAATGGAAACGGTGGTGCTTTGAACACCCTGTTCTGATGACGCAAGAGTTGCAACTATGGCAGCTGAGAAGGCCATTCTTTGTGTTCTTTTTGAAGAATTTTCGGAGCCTGATTAAATCGGTATAAATACGTGTTTAATACTACAAAATATGCTCGATGTTACAGTCACTGCCCTTGCCGTCCAGAATAAAAGAGAACATCCCAATCGAGTGCGATTTGTGGAAACTTCTACTTATTGTGATCCAACATTTGTCTCGCATTTCAGCATGAAAAGACAAACATTTCAGGTGAAGGATAATCCACTTCTTACCTCCGAGACTGTGATCTAGGCTATATTATTTTTATTGTGAGTATTAGGCTTATCATTATTGCTGATCACTGTTGTTGTGCTATGATATTGTAATATTTACCATTATATAATCAGAGGAGTATAGAAAAGTTTATTAAAGTGTCACTTCACAATACAACAGCACAATATATAAGTATAGTATTTTTGTTACATTAATACCCATTGTGCGAGCTGTCTCTTTAATACCGCGTGGTTTATATACATCTTGCCGCTAATTGGGCTGACATTTCTGACACACTCACCAAACAAGAGAAAACATATCTCAAACCTGTTGCACACCGTTTCCCGGAAACATGTCATTCAACCCGGAAAACGTATCAAAACGTTGCGCACCGTCATATCACGACCGTTGCAGCGTCAGATGAAATTTCGCACGTTCAGAGTTTAGACAGCGGCTTAAACGAGTAACGTTATTCAGCGCGTTGTTGGCAGTAGCTAAAGGCTGCAAAGAGTCGAAAATTTGGAGAGAACACCCCGAACTCTGTCAGTTCCACCCAATCCCCACCCGAAGCAAAACGCCGGAGCGTAAGTTACAGGTAAGAAAGCTGTTGCCATATTCAGGGCTGGACAATAAGGACTGCCCGATGGCCCGGGGTCACGACGCTCGGGACAGTAGACGCAACCGTCGGGCCAGTGCTGTAGGGTGTGCGTTATATATCGTCTGTGACATCGTAATTGTTGATTTAACGATCTGAAATGATCGAGTATGTCCCTCACTTTACAAAACCAAACAAAAACACACCATTGAGTGCTCGTTTCCACTGAGCGGTACGGTACGCATTTTTTTCAGAGGCATAAGTGACGTAGTCTAGTAGGTTAGACTAGTGCGCTAGTGTACGCTTTCACTGTGTGATTTAGTCTATTAAAATGCCTTTAGAATGGCCCAGAATTCAAGATAAGGGGCAAAATGTCCCAGTATATATTTTATAAATCGCCTGTTTCGCTCTATTTTGCCTACGAAAATAGTTCCAAACAAAGTCCACAGCATTGATTTGCGTCTCTGAGCAACACTTCCTGAATGAATCAGCCGCTTGAATGAATCGGTTGAATCTCAATGATATTCACTGCCACCTGTTACTGGCGGGTTTAATTTCACGTTTAAAGTATCTTTTCATTTTTAAAATAATTTCAATTAACAGTATTTAACGTTTTATATTTTCAGCGTTTCAAAACATTATTTAAGCATCTGTTACTGCTCTTGACTAATATACTTTAATAAAGTATAATCTATAGGCTAGTTATATAGTTGTACTGTACATTAGATTACAGTTTCTGTAGCTTTCTGTTTAAACCTACATGAAAAACTTGAAAAGCACAGTTTCATTTATATGTTTGTTCTGTTGTATTTATTTTTGCTATTACTCATAATTTGATTATTTGTTACTATTTTATTACTTACTGTTTATTTGTCTAACAATATTTAATCTAGTAGCTTCTGGTGTGATAACCCAATTTATTAAGGTTACAAGTATCAAAAACAACAAAAGCAATAACTAGGCTTATTTTATAGGCCCATTTTCTTTTCAGTTCTTTGTTGTGGGGCAAGTGAAAATTTGAACCACTGTAGAAGTAGAAAACATTTTTTCACAGTAGAAAAAATCCTTAGCATTGAGCCCTGCATATTGTTTTTTATTTATTTTTTATTTATTTTTTTACCATAAATTATGTTGTCTAAAGAGTAACGTTAGACAAAGTACAATACATTTTTCAGTGATAAACGCACAGTAACTGTTATGCTTCACATGCTATCGAAATTTCCACTTCTGAAGTGATTACGAGCTAGTCGCATTCAAGTGATTTGTTGTCGGAAAGAACAGGAATCATGGAGGTTTATTCTTGCCTATTTATTGAAAAAAAAATCTTATTAAAGACAAAATTATATTTTGCATCATAGAACACACCATCACAGAAGGTGTGTTCGACATCAAATGTGGCTGGATGCAACCAGTCAACGAGAGTTGAAGTTTGCAGCAAGCCTAGACTCTGCAGTGAGTACAACTTGATCCTTTGCGTCCTCCGATTACCCAAAGTCCTTTGCACACATTCCAGCTCACAAAAAATAATTCACAGAAAATAAATCAGGCCTGAGCTTGTCCAATTTCATTAAGTAATGCAAGAAAAAAATGATTTTGGAGATAAAGTCATTGTTTTCTTTTGCTTTGTTGTAAATTAATCACATAATGCTAAATTGTGTGCAATGTAAACTACTGGGAGACCACAGATAGTTGCCTACAAGTCTCCGAAGTACTGGAGGACACAGCCTCACTAGGATACAGCCTTCCATTTGAGAAGCACTCATTGTTTTCCCATAAACCATGGATCTGTCAAAAGTATGCCATGACACATACTGTTGCATCCAGCAGACTTTTACTGACAAATAAATGTGAATTTCTTAGTCCAGGTAAGCTGGTGATATAATCAAGATTCACATTAAGGACAAATCTCCAAAACAAAAATATTGTGATGTTTTTTCAAAATATTGATGCATCAGTTATGCTTGGATGCTCAAACTTGTTTTCACTTTGGATGCTACCAAATTTGTACTACTACACAGTTGTGGCTTTCCTGAATGAATCAATGTTTATAAACAAATCATTTGAGTGAGAGATTCAATGACTTGTTCATTAAAGACAGCTTTCGTTTCTGAATGAAACAGTGGTTTTGAGCAAATCTATTGAATCCTTGACTCAATTATAAACATAGTCACTTGTTGCCACCTACCAGGCCCAGATTGGCTAATCGGGAGCACCGGGAGAATTCCCGGTGGGCTGGTCTGTTTTTTTGGCCACGAGGGCCGGTGTTGTCATTGTACTGGGTTGAAATATGGATGCTCTAGAAACTGTCGACGTGGTGAAAATGTACTAAGCTGAGCACCTTTTTCCTTAAAACCAGTCAGTGGCGGATTTATGCATGGGCAATGGCACAGGGCGGCATCTTGCCAGGGGCGGCACGGGGCACCCGTGCGAGAAAAAAAAAACGAATGCGCGCTCGGGTTTTTACCGTTCATTTGCACGTAACATCAATGATATCATGTCACCTTGTGGGTCAGTTAACCAGGTCGGCAGGGACTCGGAGTGTGTGCCCGCAGAAGAACTCTCACTCAAAAGTATCTGAGAAGATGGGATGAGGTGACATCTGTAGGGAGAGCGGGAGGCGAGCGGGACAAGTTCTAAATCAACACTAAATTATGGTAAGAAAAATGGTCTAAGCCACCGGAGGCCGATTTAGGTTGCCTAAATAAATAAAAAGGAAGAGGGGAAACATGCAAAAGATAAAGGCATGTATGCAGCTATTTCTCATATCGTAATAGTAGGCAAATAATAAAATATAGGGCCTATCATTTATGTTATGCTATGTTTCTTGCTAATATGCTACACATTGGGAAACAATATTTATTTTTCTGTCCAAATAGCTTACATAACCAGACAGTAAAATGTGATTTTTGTAACATAATGTAACTTTTTTAAACAAATGTTATATCACTCACTTTAAAATTTTTACTGTAATGTTGTGCAGTTTTGGGGGATTTATGGTATTTTTTGTTATTTGTTTGCCTCAATTTGTAATAATTGTATATAGTAAGTATATATATTTATATAAAATAGGAAAATGTTTATGTTAAAACCACTTTAAAAAATATCTACATTTCTCAATTTCATTCAAAGTGATAGACATAAAAAATGTGCCTGGGTTTAGTGGACGATTGCTGCCATCTACTGGAAAGTAAACACTTAAATTAATTGTAAAATAATTAATAACAATAAATAACATGATTTTTTAACTACAGTCACTAGATGGCTAAAGAATTAATCAATGCTTCACGCTATAAAATCATTATTATACAATAAAAAATGACTATATCAAATTTTAGCATTTTTGCACTGAATTGGAAATAATATTTTTGAAAAATACAATTAATTACAAGGCCGTAGAGAACAGTGCACAATTTGCAGACTTATATACTGAGGTTTTAATTACATTATTTTAATATAGTCAGTCGGGAATTAAAGTGGGCCGGTCTAAGGCATGAAACTCCAGGGCTGAAAATGAGTCCCACTCCGGCCCTGCCACCTACTGGCATATTGATGTAACCTGAGGAAAGAGTCAGTGAAAAATCCTTAACACAGACAAACAATGATCCAAACAGTGAAAAGTCCCAGTGCTGTTGAACTGTATATGAACACTGTTGGAACGCTGCTCGACCAAAGACTAACAGTTACTGTTAGTCCTTAGTTGAACAGCATTTCAACGATGTTGTAGAATGTACAATTTCTTCTTTACTCTTATCAGAAAACACAATATACTGCAGTTATGGTGAATATTAATCCATCATCATCAACATTATTATTATTATTATACAGGCCCTTCTATTGATATTCTTGCCAAAGACGACTATCAACCCATCTAGGACAGCTAAACAAATGAGATGATTCTGTTTTGAAGAGGTCAGATTTCAAACAAATCTGACAAACAAACAGAAACTGCTATTATAGGCTTCCGTGATTTACTATATTCCCAAACTTTCTCAAGGAAAACAAACATACTGAAACCATGGACAGTGTCTGTTGCAGTGGGACGCTGGGAATGTGTCTGATAAGCTCTCTCTCTCACCGACAAACTCAAGGCCCTCAGCCCCTGTGGAGTACCAGCATCCCCCACGCAGAAGAGTCTGAACATGTCGAGTGATTGAAAGCATGTACCTCTATTTAAACAGACCAGAGAGCAGAGCGGCGTTGGCTTTTAACCCTCAATATCAGCGTGAGTCAGAGACAAATTATTATTTATTTTTTTTACATTTTTTAAATTCAGATAAATTATATACAACAGTAATGGCATACACATCTGCCCAAATCTGTCAAATCAAAAACTTACATCAAAATAATGCACCGCCTGCATATTCATTTCCAGTAGATTGGAAAAATCAAGCCAAACTAAATCAATATTAATGTGCTTTTAGTCCTAGTGGTAGTATTTCAATTTAATAGATCTCTTTCTGAAAAGGATGTTGCATCTAATAGTGCTTCCCTTGTGATCATTTGTGCATAGTAGCTCATGCCAAGACTGGGATACTACAGCTTCATTGCCTGTATTAAATAGTTTCTTGTTAAAAAAGCCACAGAACAATGTTGATGAGGACCCTTAACATTTATGTTTATAAAAAAAAAAAGAAAAAGAAAAAAAGGGATAAAAAACAAACAAACAAAAAAAAAAAACAGGAAGAAACAAGTCAAGAAACAAGAGATTGTGGTAAAGACTCCTCTGGGTAAAAGTGTTGTTAACAAAGTGTTTGATGTAGACTTGCACAGCACCCGTATCTGTGTATTAGAGATATTAACATTTTTAACGTATCTTTGTGTCAGTGTTGAGTATTAATTTCATTGCAAAGCAACACTGCGAATAGCCTCAGTCTCAAGAGATTTGCACAGAGCAGATTGTCTCACTTAGCTTTTAGTGTGAGTGACGCAACATAGGGCAGCGAACATCTTGCCTAGATTATGATTATTGTTATTATTTCCTCTCAAAGTACTTTTAATAAAAGTCAGATGTGCCCCTCAAAACAGGTACTGCCATCATTTAGGCCTTTTCATTGCATTTGCTTTATTTCCCCTGATGATCTCACAAACTGCTGGCACTCAGTAGATGCGATCAGACCGGCCAAACCATTCAGCACCTGTATTGTTACTTGATCTCATTCGAATGCCATGCAGTGCCAAATGATTATGGGGTGTAACTGACTACTCAGCCCTCTACATGTTGTTGAATACATAGAGTGCACTATAGTCGTCTTAAGAAAAGACCCAGTTTGATTATGGTAACTGCTTCTGTATACTTGGGTGACTGACTGCCCTGCTTTGAATTCAGTAATTCATTGGGGTCAAATGTAAATTAGATACTTAATTTTAAATGTAAAAAATTATGAATGTCACTGCATTTAACCAACTGGTCTCAAATTGATTTAATGGTATGAATTCTGTTCCTCTAAGTTCTCACAAGTGTCCTAGCCACCACAGGTGTAGGTCATTATGTTAAAGGGGTGGTTCAGTGTTTTTTTTCTAGGCTTGATTGTGTTTTTGGGGCACAGTTTAACATGTCTTAATGCTTCGTTTTTTTTAAAACACTGTATTTTTCATATATTTTACTTTATTCTACACCTCTGTTTCCATTGTCATTCAAAGGGCTCGTTTGACTTCCTGCTTCTATGAAGCCGCTCCCTCCGAAATACGTAATGTGCTCAGATTGGTTAGCTGGCCCAGTATATCCAGAGCTATCGTGATTCGCTGAAGCGTCCGGAAACGCCACGCCCCTTACCATTCGTAGTTAGTGCTTCAGAGGAAATGTAAATAATAGCACCTATAATGCTGTATCAAATTGAGCCGAATCAGACCCAGATGAAGAGGGTCAAGCAGAACCTCTGCAAACGCGGCTTTTAAAGGACGTTTATGAATGGTATTTCATTTAGTATTTGTGTCAAAGTGTTTAGATATGCTGTCACT
>NC_063047.1:22816920-23015135 GCF_018812025.1 Megalobrama amblycephala
CGAATGGAGAAAGATGTTAGTCACTGTTTAGATTTTATCCGACTACGCCACCCTGGTGGGAGGCCAGGGAAATAACTCCCAATACAAGACACACAGGTAAGTTTTACCAACTGAAGGCAAGGAATTAAGGGAGACGTGGGTAACCATACAAAATAGACTTTATTATAAAATCACATTAATTAAAACTCTCTCGCAAACACACCCACAATAACAGAAATATAATATCCAGGGCCAGGATTTGTGGGAACCAGGCAGGCCGGCTGCAACTCAAGAGGTCATCCAAAACCCACCTCAATCCACACCAAGCAAACACCACACACACACCATCCAAAGAGAAATTGTATCAGCACACAGCACACTGTGAAACACCGCAGAATGGAGCAGCTAGCCTCCCCAGTTCCACACACACACGACTTCACTGGCCCTGGAGAGAAAGAAAAAAAAAAAAAAAAAAAAAAAGCATTAAAGAAAAACAACCAACAATTAAGACAAATAACAATTAAATGAAAAATAAGCCAAACACCAAAATAATAAAGTTACTGCAACAGTTCTAATGCTCAGGCCTCCAGAAAACACCACATAGGCCTACAAACGAATAGCCAACATCAGAATGGCACTGGTGCAAGGCATCAAAAATAAGTAAATAAACAACCCAATACATACAAACAAGAAATGTATAAAGAAAATACAATAATGAAATAAAAAGAAAAAAAGCCAAAATAAACAGAAAACGAAACAAACAAAATCAATCAAATTAAACAAGAAAAATTAAATCCAAAAGCTTAACTGATAGGCAGCCTTGCGGACGCGTATCCGAAGCCCGCTTTAACAGCCCCGGCGACGTGCAAGGCAGCAAAACAGTATACAGTCCAATGACACGATCGAAACCAAAATATATCCGTAAGCAAAACAGCAGCTGCGTCACGTGAAATCACTAGCCGAGAACTGAACTCAATGTTCCCCTTTCCCTTTAACCTAGGAGTATGACAATTAGTCAAAAAAAGAAATAATTAAACAGAACAAATATGAAAGACAAAAGCGGCATACTTACAATTGATGTTGAATACTGGACGCAACGCTGTATGGTTACTCACTACCGGTGCCGCAGCTCAGTCCAGCGATCAGCCTTCACACACATACGCACCTGCCCTTGCTGCTATTACTAAAAGCAACACGCTATAAATAATACAACTTAAATGGTCGCAAGTTAAGTATCAAAACATACCTGCAAGTGAACTCCGCCACAACTTGCCGCAATGCCAAATGCCACCAGCTCCGCTCTAAATTAAACTATAAATAGCGCATATTAGCCTCACAATATGCGCATCACTACACCACCAACAAAAACTCTACATACCTGAATGGAAAATGGAACGGAAACGGAAATGCCAGGGAGAGAGAGAGAGAAGCACCCCAAGTCAGAAAACATACCTACCCGTCAAAATAAGGGTCCTTAAATAGGGCAGCTATTATCACTCAATTGGTTTACCAACGACACTCCAACCAACCAATAAGATGACGTAACTCATCCTGCCACATTTTGCCCCATTTTTTTTTAAATCGACGTCCCGACGATGACCCAACGATACATACTCATAAACTAATTCTGTCCTACGTCCCACGGCCTAAACCAAACAGAGATTCCATTAGATATAGGGCCTGGTGCAGTGGCAGCTCTTGTGCCGCCTTCAATGGCCCGTGGTAAACGGTGCAAATTCGAGTGATAGCCCGCAGTAGTTCGCCCAGTTCTCCTCAAAGGGACACCAGCCCTACCAGACTGATCTTCCGGCAAACTAGGTGCTACACCAGATGCAAAATTGGGTACCTCATGGCCCCTGCCAACTGGAGTCTCCCCATCCGACCCCACCGGCCTACTCTGTGGGGTAGCAGCGCCCAGAGAAACCAGCACCTGAGGGACTGGTCCCTGACTTACCTGAGAGGTTGCTGGCACCAACATAAGCAAGTCAACATCTTCTGATGAGACTTCTGCTGGGGGCACCTCATCCTCCACAACAGGGGGAGGTATCAAGGCTAAACCTGGACCATCCCTCTGGATCTGGGCCTTCAAAGCAGAGCGATGAACGACTCTAATCTTTCCCAAATCATCCACTGGTGCAATGGTGTATACTGCCCCACCCTCCTTGGGTGCCTTTACGACCTGATACACCACCGGGCTCCACAGGTCCTGAATTTTATGGCGACCCCTTATGCCATACTCACGCAAGTAAACTAGTTGGCCCTCCCCCAGTGGTGCATCACGGACGTGGGAATCATAATTTACCTTACGCCGACCAGCAGCAGCTTCCAGTCGTCCCCGTGCTCCCTCAAACGCCACCTGAAGCCTTAGCTGATGTTCCCTTACCCACTCATGCACACTACCAACCCCAACATCCTGGACTCTACCCAAAAGAAAATCTACCGGGAGTCTTGGCTCTTGCCCAAACATTAAAAAATATGGGGTTTCGCCAGTCGTCTGATGAGGAGTGGTATTGTAGCAAAACAGCACTTGTGGGAGACATGAGGCCCAGTCCATTTTCCTGGACACAGGCAGGGTACGCAAAAGGTTGTGCAATGTCCTATTAAAGCGCTCGCACTGCCCATTCCCTGCCGGGTGATAAGGGGTAGTGCGAGACTTTTCCACCTTATACAGCACACACAATTGCTGTACTAAGGAGGACTCAAAATTACGGCCCTGGTCAGAATGGACTCGACTGGGGACACCGAACTTATAAAACCATTCTACCACCAAAACTTGGGCCACCGTTTCTGCCCGTTGATCTCGTGTAGGCACAGCCATGGTGTACTTGGTAAAGACATCCGTCATAACCAACACGTTCTCCAGCCCTGAACGAGTTGGTTCCAAAACAGTGAAGTCTATGGCCAATATTTCGTTTGGCCTAGAAGCTAAAAGATGGCCCATGAAACTGCTAGGATGGAGTTGAGTATCTTTGGCAGCCTGGCACCGTTCACACTCGCTGCACCACTGCGCCACATCCGCTGTCAGGCCCGGCCAGTAGCAGCGCTGCTGCACCAACTCAGTGGTACGTTCCACCCCTTGGTGCCCATGTTCTTGGTGTAGCAGTGTCAGCACTTTGTGATGTAATACTAATGGCAAAACAACCTGAAGTACCTCTTCTCCCCCATCAGAGCGGAATACACGGCGAAATAACACCCCATCCTGCTCACACAAACGGCTCCATTGCCGTAGCAAATTTACCACGGCCCTGGGCAACTGCCGACGTTCCTCTGGGCTAGGAGGTACCCCACGCCACCAAAACTGCAGTGCCTCACCTATAACCGGGTCCTCCCTCTGTAGAGACTGCATGTCCACAGTCAAGTTTGGAAACACCGTGACTGCTGCTTGAGAACCCACCCCCGTTGTTACACCAGCCTGCCTTACCATGGCTGGGAGCGCTATACCGGGCAGTAATTGTTCCAACTCACCCTGACTAGAGGGGCCCTGCCGGGAGAGAGCATCTGCATTTCGGTTGCTTCGTCCAGAGCGATACCTCAACTCAAAATCAAAGGCAGCCAATTGCGCAGCCCACCGCTGTTCTGCGGCCCCAAGTTTAGCAGTATTCAGGTGGCTGAGGGGGTTGTTATCAGTGAAGACGACACACCTCTGCCCCAAAAGATATTCTCTAAACTTCTCAGTCATGGCCCACTTGAGCGCAAGAAATTCCAACTTCATAGAGCTGTAGTTTGACATATTGCGCTCAGTGGGCCTAAGACTGCGGCTAGCATAAGCTATGGGCCGCACCTTTCCTCCCTGTTCCTGGGACAGAACTGCTCCCAATCCACCATGGCTAGCATCTACCTCCAGGATGAAAGGAAGAGAGAAGTCTGCATACGCCAATATAGGGGCAGAGGTGAGCCTACTCTTCAACTCCTCAAAACTCGCCTGACACTGCTCTGTCCACGCTGCCCCAAAACTAGACTCTGCTCGAGCCCTAGGCTTACGACCCGCAAACTCAGCTACCAGTCGGTGCAGAGGGGCTGCCAACTTGGCAAACCCCTCTACAAACCTCCTATAATAACTGGCAAACCCCAGGAATGAGCGGAGCTCTGCCACTCCCGTTGGCCGTCGCCACTGCCTCACTGCCTCTACCTTACTGGGGTCTGTCGACACCCCTTTGGCCGAAATTACATGTCCCAGATAACTTACCTCTTGCTGGAAAAACTTACATTTAGTTAACTTGGCCTTCAACCCCTCTCGCTCCAGCCGACTCAGAACCACCTCTAACCGTTCTAGATGTTGTGGCACAGAGGAGGAAAACACTACGATGTCGTCCAAATACAAAAGGAGGGACTGACACTGCTGGTCCCCAAACAACCTCTCCATCAACCTCTGGAAGGTGCTGGGGGCATTGCAGAGCCCAAAGGGCATTCGATTCCATTCAAAAAGACCAAAGGGTGTGCAGAAAGCGGTCTTGTGTTTATCCCCCTCTGTAACAGGAACCTGATTGTACCCACTGGCGAGGTCCATAGTGGAAAACCACTGGGCCCCCGTCAGTGAGTCCAAGGTTTCCTCTATACGCGGCAGGGGGAAAGCATCTTTTCGAGTTTTTGCGTTCAGCTGGCGGTAATCTACACACATACGCAACGTACCATCTTTCTTTTTAACCAACACGATGGGGGAGGCGTAAGGACTACAGCTCTCTCTAACAATGTCTGCCTCCAGCAACTGATTTATGTGTGTCTTTACCACATCGTACTCAGACGGAGGTATCCGTCGGTACCGTTGTCGAACTGGGACAGAGTCGGTCAAAGGGATGTCGTGAGAAAGGAGTTGAGTGCATCCCAAATCACCTTCATGTGCCGAAAACACTGTATGAAACTTTAACAACAGAGACCTTACCTGCTCCCGTTCAATCTCTGTCAACATTGACAAATCAAGACTCGCAATTTGTTCCTGCACTGGAGAAAGTACGGACGGAATCTGAAGGTTTATGGATGCAGAAACAGATTTAAACTCTGAGACACCACGGGGCAAACTCACGATAAACACACTATTCAAAGTGCCCAAAACAGCGTTCCGAAAGAGCATTACATCAGTCTTACCTACATTTATAACAGGAACATAAACAGTACCTCGAACCACTCGCATTAGTGCAGGTGATGCTAAAAGACCTGCAGGCAACCCAGTTTCTGGTGGTTCAAAAAGTACAGTTTCCCCAGCAAAGTGGCCAGAACAAGTAGCGGCCACAACTTTCATTGTGCCGCCAGGAACACGACACGCACTACGACCCCGCAATCGCACCTTGCCTACCCGGCTATCTGTAGGGACAGTACTTACCTGACGACAGTGTTGTAATGCTTGAAACACTGGCTTAGAGGCCGCTAGCACAGGAGGTACGTCAAAAAGGGCGGTACCGTGCTGGCCAAAAAGCTCCTGATAACACCGCCTCAACACATTCATCCCCAAAATGCCAGGGACTTGGGCACCGGTGCCACCAGGAGGATCCCTAACAACCAGCACGCCACATCCTGGAATTATCTGACCGCAAAGCTCAACGTCCAATTCAATATATCCCACGTACGGTATCAATGACCCGTTGGCTGCACGGAGCTGCAACCACTGACATGCCTGGAGACGATCCTGGCCCCATGGTGCAAACTGCCTCAAAAAACAACTTTCTGTAATGGTAGACACCATGGAGCCAGTATCTATCAAACAGGGCACCTGTATCCCTCCCATACAAACCATGAGGTGCGGACAGGATGCCATTAAGTGAGGCAAGGAACCTACCGTCGAGTCATGGTGTTTCCCTACCGAACTGTGACTCTGCAGTTCGGCGGGACCTAGTTTTCCGTCGGCTGGGAAAAAGGCTGTTGAGCCCTCACTGTAGAAGGTAACTCACGCCGAGCCAGAGAGGAAGGAGGAATAACGCGTTCTCCATCGCATTCGCGAGCAAAATGGCCCGGTTTTTGACACCGTCGACAAATTAAAACCTCGGTACGCGAGGGCCGACGAACACTATGAGGAAACCGCATGCCAGCAACACTCTGAGTCAGTTGATCCAACTGTTGCTGCTGTAATTTTAACATCTCCCGCAACTCTTTCAACTCCGACTGAGAATGCCCTTGCACCCCATACTGGATGCCATAAGCCATTGGAACTGACTGACTCCTCCCCCTCGCGCCCCCTGGCATTCCCTCCCGCTCCCACCTAATTGCTTCCCCTCGTATTTCTAAAAGGGTAGAGACGGGCTGACGGCGAACCAATTGCTTTAGTTCCCGGCGGAGGGCACTATCAGCAACGTACTCGACAAACTGATCGCGCAATACAATTTCAGCATTAGGAATAGCATTAGGTGATTGCTGTTTAACCCTCTCCAGGAGAGTCATCAAGGCCAGGGAAAATTCCAACAGAGATTCCCCATCTTGCTGCCTCCTGGAGAAAAAGGCTTCCTGGAGTGCTACATACGATTGAGAGCAACCATACAACTCACGTAAAATCGCAATAATTTTATCTGGATCACCCTGTTCCCCACTAGGACGGTGTCTAATTTCTTCGCGCGCTTCACCTTCCAAATGGTCAAAAAGAAAAAATGCTTTATCGACTTTGGACAAATAACGTGCCCGCATACATGCCTCAGCCTCCTCCACCCACTCATCAATACTTATGCCAGATTTGCCACTAAATTTTGGACAACGTCTGTCCCTAGGTACAAAAACAAACCGGTCTGGCACAACAGTATCAATCTCAGCTGGCTGGGGAGGGTCAGGCATTGCTGCAGAGGCGACAGCAGGAGAAATACTAGGACCAGGTAACTCACCTGGCACCTGCTCACGACGCAACCGATCATTGTCGGCCCTCAACTGTGCCACTAATTCTCGCAACTCCTGCATCTCTTCCTCCATACTTGTCATAACTACTCACCCCAGAAATAGAAAAGGGCCACTAATAGAGAAATACAACTTGTCCAAAGGGTCAAACACGCACACTGCTGTTTTGCTCTGTGGAGAAAAAAAACAAAATCACAACCAATATCAAAACACAATTTTACCCACGTCTCACAAAACAAAACAAAAACAAAAAAAAAAAAAATCCTTGCCTTACCGGTAAACCCTGCCGACTACGCCAAAATGTGACAATACCGAATGGAGAAAGATGTTAGTCACTGTTTAGATTTTATCCGACTACGCCACCCTGGTGGGAGGCCAGGGAAATAACTCCCAATACAAGACACACAGGTAAGTTTTACCAACTGAAGGCAAGGAATTAAGGGAGACGTGGGTAACCATACAAAATAGACTTTATTATAAAATCACATTAATTAAAACTCTCTCGCAAACACACCCACAATAACAGAAATATAATATCCAGGGCCAGGATTTGTGGGAACCAGGCAGGCCGGCTGCAACTCAAGAGGTCATCCAAAACCCACCTCAATCCACACCAAGCAAACACCACACACACACCATCCAAAGAGAAATTGTATCAGCACACAGCACACTGTGAAACACCGCAGAATGGAGCAGCTAGCCTCCCCAGTTCCACACACACACGACTTCACTGGCCCTGGAGAGAAAGAAAAAAAAAAAAAAAAAAAAAAAGCATTAAAGAAAAACAACCAACAATTAAGACAAATAACAATTAAATGAAAAATAAGCCAAACACCAAAATAATAAAGTTACTGCAACAGTTCTAATGCTCAGGCCTCCAGAAAACACCACATAGGCCTACAAACGAATAGCCAACATCAGAATGGCACTGGTGCAAGGCATCAAAAATAAGTAAATAAACAACCCAATACATACAAACAAGAAATGTATAAAGAAAATACAATAATGAAATAAAAAGAAAAAAAGCCAAAATAAACAGAAAACGAAACAAACAAAATCAATCAAATTAAACAAGAAAAATTAAATCCAAAAGCTTAACTGATAGGCAGCCTTGCGGACGCGTATCCGAAGCCCGCTTTAACAGCCCCGGCGACGTGCAAGGCAGCAAAACAGTATACAGTCCAATGACACGATCGAAACCAAAATATATCCGTAAGCAAAACAGCAGCTGCGTCACGTGAAATCACTAGCCGAGAACTGAACTCAATGTTCCCCTTTCCCTTTAACCTAGGAGTATGACAATTAGTCAAAAAAAGAAATAATTAAACAGAACAAATATGAAAGACAAAAGCGGCATACTTACAATTGATGTTGAATACTGGACGCAACGCTGTATGGTTACTCACTACCGGTGCCGCAGCTCAGTCCAGCGATCAGCCTTCACACACATACGCACCTGCCCTTGCTGCTATTACTAAAAGCAACACGCTATAAATAATACAACTTAAATGGTCGCAAGTTAAGTATCAAAACATACCTGCAAGTGAACTCCGCCACAACTTGCCGCAATGCCAAATGCCACCAGCTCCGCTCTAAATTAAACTATAAATAGCGCATATTAGCCTCACAATATGCGCATCACTACACCACCAACAAAAACTCTACATACCTGAATGGAAAATGGAACGGAAACGGAAATGCCAGGGAGAGAGAGAGAGAAGCACCCCAAGTCAGAAAACATACCTACCCGTCAAAATAAGGGTCCTTAAATAGGGCAGCTATTATCACTCAATTGGTTTACCAACGACACTCCAACCAACCAATAAGATGACGTAACTCATCCTGCCACATTGAATTGTATTTGGATGTCACATTTTGATTCTATTGATTTTTCTATGCTTTTGAGCAGGAATAACATTATAAGATTTATAAAGATCACTGAAGTTGCTTTCTTGTTAATCACAGACATAGTATAAAACATTAAAAAAGACTAGATACAGAAAAGCTCAGTGACTTAGACAAGTCCAAGATGATTACAGCATCATCACTACAGCCAAAACACCTGATCAACTTCATCTTGGCTTTTTCCTGCCATAACAAATGTGTTTTATAAACACTCAGTTACAGCAGCCAGAGAAACATAATGTTAAAGAGTCAAGAGCCCAACTAAAGCAGACACTGGTCACCACAATGGTAACTACAATATTGCAGTCATATTAGTGGACTATATTAGTGAACTAATGTAGGGAATAGTGAATGAAGGTATAGGGTGTGATTTGGAACACAGCCTCTGAGTGTCGACTTTGAGCGATGTTAACTCACAGTATATTCCTGTAGGCTATTTTCTCGAAAATGACAAATATTACCCAGAATGCATTGTTTTCTACAGTATATTAATGTTTGAATGGAAAATGGTTTGTTACTGTCAGAATTTGGCCATTTTTCTACAGCAAGGTCTAACAGTGCAGTGTTTTGTTATTGAATGTGTTTGCATTTTTGAACAAATCAGGTGAGTCAATGATTCAAAGACCCATTCACTTACTGAATCAGTCAGTCATTTTGAACAAATCGGTTGAATGAATGATTCAGTGACTCACTCATTGACCCCCTCAGTGACTCACTGAATTAGTGACTCACTCAAGACAATGACTTGCTACCACGTTTTAGTTTCATATTTAAAATATTATTTATAAGTCCACAAAGTGGTAGGCCACGTAAAATCACAGAGCGGGCTCAGCGCATGCTGAGGCACACAGTGCGCAGAAGTCACCAGCTTTCTGCTGAGTCAATAGCTACAGACCTCCAAACTTCGTGTGGCCTTCAGATTAACTCAAGAACAGTGCGTAGAGAGCTTCATGGAAGGGGTTTCCCTGGCCGAGCAGCTGCATCCAAGCCTTACATCACCAAGTGCAATGCAAAGCGTCGGATACAGTGGAGTAAAGCACACTGTCACTGGACTCTAGAGCAGTGGAGACGTGTTCTCTGGAGTGACCAATCACGCTTCTCTGTCTGGCAATCCCATGGATGAATCTGGGTTTGGTGCAACAAAATTACCCTATTCTGTAAAGACACAAATACACTGAGCAAATGTTTAAGTGAGATTATTGTAATGCTAATTGATCAATGTTTAAATATGCAATAAAAGCCTAAATTAAAATCTGTTCATTGTATAAAGTGAACGTGTCTCTTCAGAAGACTTGAATTAAACCGCTCCATTTAAATTGATTATTGTTGCGAGTCTTGTGCTTTTGAAGCTGGAAAATAATGATTGCCTTGACAAAATGGATGAACAAAAAAGTTAGATATTAAAATATCTACCTTGTACAGTATATGGTGGTTTTCCCCATGGTATTTAATATTGATTATTTTCAAGGTATTGTATTGAAGTTAGAAATTCCAGTATTGTGACCACTAATTCATGCACTTCGTCAATGAAGTGAAAGTGCTTTGTTTAAAGTAGCTTTTTTCTACTTAGATCTATGATTTGATTGAATATTTTTTTTTATAATTTATTAAATATTGCTGGCTAAAAAGTAATTAGTAATTTTAGTACTTTAAGTACTTTTTAAGAAGAGTAATTTGTACTTTTACTTTTTCGACACCAGTACTCTTACTTGTAAGTGAATATTATTTCAGCAATGTAACAGTACTTGTACTTAAGTACAAATGTTCAGAACTCTTTCCACCACTGCACATGTGTTTTCATTCACTCTGTCAAGTGGACTATATTAGTGAACTAATGTAGGGAATAGTGGATGAGGGTATAGGGTGTGATTTGAAACACAGCCTCTGAGTGTCGACTTTGAGTGTTGTTAATTCACAGTATATTGCTGTAAGCTACTTTCTCGAAAATGTCAAATATTACCCAGAATGCATTGTTTTCTATGGCATCTTACTGTTTTAATGGAAAACAGCAAGTTACTGTTGAAACTTGGCCATTTTTTAAAGCAATATTTTACAGTATGCTTGCACCGAGAATGAGTGCAGAAACCGATGCAAGTATAACAAGATACAGATATCTAATTCAATATTTCACTTTTCTGCCATTAGATTTCATTCAGGGTCAGAATTAATTTGAAAACGTAAGATCAGCAAAGCTTGTTGATTTTCATGATATTAAAGGAGACGGATGTGTGAGCGGAAACTAACTGAGGTTGGGGGTGGATTCACACTCAATCAGATAAATATCACAGCTCAGTCATGGTTCAGGTCAATCTGAGTGTTTTCAGACATTTTAAGAGTTACTACCGTGAGCTTTACAGTGAACTGATGAAGAAAATGTTTCTCAAATTACTTTTGATCTGTTTGTGTTTGTGGCGTCTGGATGGTGAGTTTAAATGTGTTTTTTTGACTTCAGTTGTTTCTGTTCTGGTACCATGTGATAAATTACTGGTTAAATTAGTCAGAGAGGATCAACATTCACTGTTATTCTCATATAGAAATAATTCAACTGTGATTTTACTGTCAGATCAAGTTTGGTCTAAACTCAGTTATTAGGGATGGATTTAATAAATGTAAAATAAAATAAATATGAAGCTCAAATACCCAGCATTAATTGTAGTTGTAGGAAAATTCTTTCTGTTGTCTATTTCTTTTTCATTTTTCATCGTTTGTCACTGTACTGCTGCAGAATATTATTCACTTCACATTTTAATGATTAAAAGCATTTTAGTGAAGCTTCATAAAACCAACATCAAGTGATTTTAATCTGTGCAAAACTCTTTTCTTCATGTGTGTTTGGTGATTATGATGAAGTGGAGTCAGTGTTAGTGATTGAGGGAGATTCAGTCACTCTAGACTCTGATCTTACTGAAATGAAGGATGATGATGAGATTCAGTGGATGTACGAAGATGAAAACACTGTAATAGCTGAAATCAATAAACAGGCCGACAGATTCACTGTAAATGATGATGTTCTTGATGGGAGATTCAGAGACAGACTGAAGCTGGACAATCAAACTGGATCTCTGACCATCACAAACACCACAATGAAACAGACTGGACTTTATAAACTACAAATCAACAGTCAGATCAAGAGTTTCAATCTTACTTGTGAGTGAAATATTGTTTTAGATTTTAATCACCACAAGATGTAATTATTTATCCAAACACCATTTTGCTGATTTTGTGTCTGTTTAACTTTAGTTAACCATCATAACTTTTTTTAATAGTCCTAATCTGTGTTGAACCCTGTTTCTGTTTTTTATGTGTGTTTGATGATACAGTGCTGAGGATTGTGACAGTGATTGAGGGAGATTCAGTCACTCTAAACTCTGATCTTACTGAAATGAAGGATGATGATGTGATTCAGTGGACGTTTAGAGATGAAATCACTTTAATAGCTGAAATCAATAAACGGGTCGACAGAATCACTGTATATGATGATGTTCATGATGGGAGATTCAGAGACAGACTGAAGCTGGACAATCAAACTGGATCTCTGACCATCACAAACATCAAATATACCAAATCTACTATATTTTGTTATCTACAAATCAACCATTTGAAGACATTGTTCATTCTCGATGTCATTGGTGGGTTAAATATTGGTTTCTCCTGGTTTTTTTTTTTTTTTATCACCATAAAAAGTGAAATTATTAATCCACACACCATTTAGCTTCTGTAGTTTTATGACATTATTTCAAAAGTAAATTTCAAATGATTTACTTTAGTAAACCATCATAAAGTTTTTTTTTAAGTCTTAATCAGTGACAAAACCTGTTTCTGTTTGTTCTTCAGGTGTGTTTGGTGATACAAAGGTAATGTCAGTGATGGAGGGAGATTCAGTCACTCTAAACCCTGGTATTATTAAAATTAGTAAAGATGGGATTCAGTGGATGTTTGGAACGGACAACAGTGTAATCGCTAAAATCACTGTAATGGCTGAAATCATCCCTGTATATGATGATTACGATGGGAGATTCAGAGACAGACTGAAGCTGGACAATCAAACTGGATCTCTGACCATCACAAACACCACAACTGAACATGCTGGAGTTTATAAAGTAAAGATTATCAGAAATATAGTCAAGCTTTTCAGTCTCGCTGTCTGTGATGAGTTAAATATCAGTTTCATCTGTTTATTACAGCTTTTTATTAATTCTAAGGAATCTTATCATTTAAATGTTGTTTTATTCTTAAAATGAATAATTAGCCTTTTTTTTTTTTTTTTTTTTTACATTTATAGCAGTTTTTATTTAATTTTTTTATATCAGATTTTAAATGTTCTATTTTGATCATCTTGGTTCCTCTTGATGTTTCTTGAATATCTTCATTCATCCTCATTTCTCTTTATTCTCTGATGTTTTTCAGCTCATCTGCCTGTTCCTGTCATCAGCAGAGACTGTTCTTCATCATCATCATCATCATCATGTTCATTGGTGTGTTCAGCTGTGAATGTGAGTCATGTGACTCTCTCCTGGTACAAAGGAAACAGTTTATTGTCCAGCATCAGTGTGTCTGATCTCAGCATCAGTCTCTCTCTACCTCTGGAGGTGGAATATCAGGATAAAAACACCTACAGCTGTGTGCTGAACAATCCCATCAGCAACCAGACTCAACATCTGGACATCACTCACCTCTGTCACACATGTTCAGGTACGGCAGTGCTGATATTAGTTGATGTCAGCGCTGATATTAGTGTTTACTGACTGATCTGATCTCAGTTTGATGTTTTTATTCCTCAGACTCTGTCCACTGTTGTGGTCCTACTGAAGCTGTGATCCGATTGGTCCTCTCTGCTCTGGTGGGCGTGGCTACTGTCATTCTTCTGGTTTATGACATCAGATCCAGCAGAGCTGAACGAGATCAAGCACATATTCACACATCAGGTACATGATTGATGATGTCTATTTTTGCATATATTAATATTTGTGAGATTTATTATTTATGGCTCTATATGTTATCTATGGATATATCTTTTTCAGGAAGTATTGAAATCTAAAGCAGAATGGTGAACATTAAAGGTTCTTCAAGTGTGTGTTTTTTTTTGTTATTCTTTTTCATAAATACTGATGATTATTTGAGCTTCTCTCTCTTTCAGTGTCACATTTTTCTATTGGAAGGCTTTATTGTTGATATTACTCTCAGATAATACACACACACAGACCTCACTTTACTAATACTGCTGTTCATCTGTCATATGTATTTGCTTGTCTTTATCAATAAAGTTTTCTCACTTTGAGCTTCAAGAGTCTCTCCATGTTTTATTACATTTATTATGTCAAGCATCTCCTGGAGGAATACTAACTTTATGTATATTTTAATGATTTCGGCAGTGTGCCATACACTCTTATAAAGGATGCGTTAAAACTGATTCAAACTGTGTTAAATTTTTACACATCAGTGTGTGAGTTTAGGGACAACACTTGTTGTCAATGATTTTAACACAGTGAATGTGTCAGGAAGGATAACCAGAGGTGTAGTCAGGACCAGACCCTCCAAGACAAAGACCAAGACCTTTGAAGAGGGAAGTTAATGAGATAATTAAGACATTAATCAAGCAGTAGTGATGAACACCTACTGTTAACAGACAGAATCATTGAAGGAAAGAGGAAAACAACAACAAAATAAAACACCTGTGCTACTTCTGAACATGAAGACCAGAGTTGCAATAATCTTTGTCAAGTCCATTAAAAAAACATCACTTACACATCAGTGCTTGTGTTTTGGTTTATTTTTGCACATTCACTGTGTCAAACACAGACATTCAGAATGTGTCAAAAAGCTTTTTTAAAAACCGACTCGAATTGGCTAAATTCTTACACATCAGTGTGTGAGTTTAGGGACAACACTCTTTGTGTTAATTTTGACACATTCATTGTGTAATGATTTTAACACAGTAAATGTGTCAGGAAGGTGATCTGTTATGAAGCAGAATCACCAAAGGAGAAAATCACAATTATAAGTCACCATTATGGAGATTAGTGTTCGTTTTAATTCGGCTCTTGACCCTTGACTTTTTAATAGTAGATTTTGTTTGGGCTGCTGTAACTGAGTCATAACAGCCAGACAAGCAAAGAGAAAAGATGATCAGGTGGTGTTGGTTATGTTTTCTCATAATCATTATTTGATCTGAATCTCTGAGTTAGATTTGCATTATTGATTACAGCAGCACTGTGATTCTACAGCACAAGATCTGGCTTTTGACTCCAATGAACCCTGCAATGTTGCTTTTTCTTATCTTTTATTTTATCTGTACAAACATCAGTGTGTTTGGTGGGTAAACAGCTTCTGCTGGATGTTTGTCATATCTGTGTGTGTCAGCAGTTTGCAGCTGAAGCGTTTCTTAATTTTTCTCCTGCTAATAAACTCACAATCTTCCACTTCACACAAAAAATCTTTACACTTAAATAAACTCCACAGAAATAAACAAAGCACACAGAAATAAAACGTAATGTACGGAGCGGGACAACGGAGTTGGAGATCCACGTGCAGGCTTTATTCATAATAAGAGTGTAGTCAAACAGACAGTAGGTCGATCATCAGCAAACAGTAACAGGAAGGCAAGGCAAAAGAGTAATCCAAGAACACAGGCAATGGTCAAGGCAGGCAGCAAATGATCAAAAACAAGGAAACAGTCCAGGGTCAAAACACAGGCTAGGCAAGACAAGGCAGGACGGAATGCAAACCAATGGCTAAAAAATACTCAGCAATGTGTGTGTGTGTCTGAGTGCAGCTCATAAAGTGTCACTGATGGGTAACAGGTGTGAGTGTGTGATTGGTTACTAGATGGGGAATTGTGGGAAATGGAATCCATATGATGACAACAGAGGCACATGTAACACAAGCGAGAGTCACAGGTCAGAGGTCACATATGTGTAACAAAAATATAAGTCTCGATGGCTTAAGAGTGAAAGGATCTTGGTCCCCACTCTGGTACTTTGAGTTTTGATTATGCACAATGTGTGAATATGTTTTATCTTACACTACTGTATAATATACTACAGGAATAGATAGTGTGTGTTTCAGGTCAGTAGGTGTCAACACGGTGGCTTCCTGAACAGAGTTGGGCAAGTTACTTCCAAAATGTAATATATTATATACACTGTTAGACCTTGCCAGGCTTTTTTTTTACAGTAAAATACTGGCAACACTGTTGCCAGTAATTTACTGTTGATTGTACAGTTATTTACTGTAATCTACAGTCTGATACTGTAAAGACGCCATGCGCTAAGTGATGATTGAGCATAAATGATGAACACCTGCTGTTAACAAGCAGAATCACTGAAATCACGGAAAATATATGAGCAGAAACACAAGAACTACAACTGTCTCCCAGCCAGTAAACATTATTACACTTATTACTGACCAGATTAACTTTGTTTCTACAGAAGATCTCATTGAGAATTAAAAGAAGTTTAGATTTTGATGTTTTATTGAAAATGTTTGGTTTGATGTTACTATTGAGGAGATCAGTGTTTGCTTTAGTTGAGCTCTTGACCCTTCTTACACTGTTGAATAACAGGCACAGTATAATCAATAAAAAGCACATTAAATCAAAGACTAGACAGAGAAAGAGATTAGTGAATTAAACAAGTCCAAGATGATTACAGCATCATCACAACAGACAAAACACCTGATCAACTTCATGTTGGCTTTTTCCTGCCATAACAAATGTGTTTTATAAACACTCAGTTACAGCAGCTAGAGAATGATAATGTTAAAGAGTCAAGAGCCCAACTAAAGCAGACACTGGTCACCACGATGGTGACTGCAAACTTCAATACATTTTTATTTTCAATAAAACATCAACATCCAAATCTGTTAATTCTCAACAAGAACTTCTGTACATGTATGGAAGAAATAATGTCTAACTGGTTTGTGAACTGGTTTCACACTCAGTGTGGCTGAAGTCAGTTGTAGTTCTTCTCTTTTTTCTGGTCTTGTTTCTCTGTCCTTCAGTGATTCTGCTTATCAGGTGTTCGTCAGTGTCTGAATTCACTCACTTATTTTAATTCACTCTGTCAAGTGTACTATATTAGTGAACTAATGTAGGGAATAGTGAATGAGGGTATAGGGTGTGATTTGGCACAGTGTCGACTTTAACTCACAGTATATTCCTGTAGGCTACTTTCTAGAAAATGACAAATATTATGAGTTTTTGAGTTACTTTCACCAAAATAACCACAGAAGTACAATAACCAGTCAAAAGTTTTTGAACTGTAAGATTTTTTTTTTTATGTTTTTTTTAAAAAAAAGTCTCTTCTGTTCACCCTTTCCCTTTCCTGACAACTCAAAATGCCAAGGATCCCCTAAATATAATAATCCCCTTTCAGGAAATATAATTCCCTTTCTAAATGATGAAAGCAGCTACATTTTTACATATATAAAGATCCACTTATACTGTGTGAAAAAATATTAGGCATCTTAAATATAAATATAAATTGTTGTTTTCTAAATGAAATAATTGGCTTTTATATGGTCACTGTAGTGGAGCCAAAATAAATTAAATAAAATATTATCTGAAAGTATATTTTCTTTCCATTAAGTTACTTTTTTTTCTACACAGCAAAAACTGCAGTGTTAAATTAACTCTCCTGGGAGTACATGTGAGACCATACTCAAGAGTGTTAAAGTGTTAAAATAAGAGTGTTAAATGAACACTGAAAAGTGTTAAAGTTAATGAGATAATTAAGTGAATAATTGAGTGATGATTGACCATTATTGAAGACACCTGATGATAACAAGCAGAATCACCAAAGGGGAAAATCACAATTTTTAAGCCACCATCGTGGAGATGAGGGTTTGTTTTAGTTGAGCTCTTGACCCTTGACTTTTTAAAATGAAATTTAGTTTGGGCTGTTTTAACTGAGTTTTAACATCCAGACAAACAAATGGAAAACTGATCAGGTGGTGTTGGTTATGTTTTCACATAATCATTATTTGATCTGAATCACTGAACTCATTTAGAGCCCAATCTCTGAGTTAGATTTACATTATTGATTACAGCAGCACTGTGATTCTACAGCACAAGATCAGCTTTATCAATATAATCTGAAGGATTTCACAAACAGTTGCTCTGATCAAAAAAAAAAAAAAATCTTTCTCTTAGGCACACGCAGACATCAAGAATCAGCCTGTGAATCTCAACAGTGGTGAGAATAATAAACCATGTTGCAGTGCATTCTGGGTGCCACCAATCAAAATTCTCCAACACCAATCTCCCATCATGCATTGCTGCATGAATAAATTATGAGCTGAATTGTCTTAGTAATTTTCTTTATTCTCATATTTTATTTTGTTCCGTTTATGCGACTTTTTAGTAGCTTGTTTTCTAATATTCAGAGTTGATCTGTTGATCAGAATATGTTGCTTGTCACCGTCCTTGAGATTCACAGGCTGATTCTTGATGTCTGTGTGTGCCTAAAAGAAAGATTTGTTTTTTTTTTGCTCAGAACAACTGTTTGTGAAATCCTTCAGATTATATTGATAAAGCGGATCTTGTGCTGCTGTAATCAATAACGTAAATCTAACTCAGAGATTGGGCTCTAAATGAGTTCAGTGATTCTGATCAAATAATGATTATGTGAAAACATAACCAACACCACCTGACCATTTTTTCCACTTATTTGTCTGGATGTTATAACTCAGTTAAAACTGCCCAAACAAATTTTATTTTAAAAAGTCAAGGGTCAAGAGCCCAACTAAAACAAACCCTCATCTCCACGATGGTGGCTTAAAAATTGTGATTTTCTCCTTTGGTGATTCTGCTTGTTATCATCAGGTGTCTTCAATAATGCTCAATCATCACTCAATTAATCACTTAATTATCTTATTAACTTTAACACTTTTCAGTGTTCATTTAACACTCTTATTTTAACACTTTTACTCTCTTGAGTATGGTCTCACATGTACTCCCTGGAGAGTTAATTTAACACTGCAGTTTTTGCTGTGTACCCACTATTAGCGTAACAACAAAAAACATTAAATTTAAATTAATGGACGGTGACACATTAACAAGCCTGTTTATTTCTGCTTGATATACAGTGGTTTTGACTTAAACTTTGTTCACTGCTTGTTTTTCTGGCCTTTGACAACCTGTGTGCTGATTGCCTGAACTTTGCCTGTTTCTGGTTTTGAAAATGTAAGATCAGCAAAAGCTTGTTGATTTTCATTATGTAAAAGAGAATGGACATGCGAGTTTAAACTGATGGAGGTCAGGGGAGGATTCACACACAACCAGATAAATATCACAGTTCAGTCATGTTTTAGATCAGACACTTGACTAGTGTTGTGAGCTTTTCAGTGATCTGATGGAGAAAATGTTTCTCAAATTAGTTTTGCTCTGTTTGTGTCTGTGGCGTCTGGATGGTGAGTTTTAAATGTGATTTTTATGGCTTCAATTGCTTCTGTTCTGGTTAGATTACTTAGAGAAGATTAACAGTCACCGTTATGTTATTTTAGAAATAACTGAACTATGATTTTACTGTGAGATCAAGTTTAAATTAAGGTATTGTGTGTAAGTCTGTGACCCATCGAATTATCTAACAATAGTAGGCACTGTATTGAGCTAATCTTAATCCTACCGTCAGTACATTATGTGTATAATCACATAATTTTGCTGGGTCACAGAATTCGGCACAACAACTCTTATTTGAGTAAAAGTCTCTTGTTTCTTCTTCTTTTTTATATTTATTTATTGGTCCATATAAAAATGTAATCTTTAATCTGCGAAAAACTCTGTTCTTCAGGTGCGTTTGGTTTTATTGACGGAAAACAAATATCAGTGAGGGAGGGAGAGACAGTCACTCTAAACCTTGGTCCTGGTAATCTGAGGGTTGATGTTATTGTTTGGTGGAAGTTTGCAAAAACTTTAATAGCTGAAATCCATAAACAGGCCAAAAAATTAACTGTATATGATGATATTCTTGATGGGAGATTCAAAGACAAACTGAAGCTGAACAAACATTCTGGATCTCTGACCATCTCAAACGTCAGACCTGAACATTCTGGACGTTATGGGATCAACGGAACAAACAAACACTTTGTTCTCACTGTCTATGGTGAGTTAAATATTTGTTTTACATCTGTTATTTTTTAATCACCAGATCCAGTATTAGTCCACACAACATTTTGCACCTTTTATGTCTGCTCTGTTGTTTTATATTCATCATTTCTTATTTAAATTTCAAGCTATTTACTTTTGTAAACAATCATAAAGTTATTTAAAGGTCTTACACTTTCTATTTTTTCTCTATGTTTGGTGACGATGCAGCAAAGCCAGTCTTGGTGAATGAGGGAGATTCAGTCACTCTAAACTCTGGTCGGAATGAATTGAAGGCTAATAATCGGATTGAGTGGAGGTTTGGAGATTCTAACACTTTAATAGCTAAAATGAATAAACAGGACGACAGCATCACTATATATGATGATGTTCTTGGTGGGAGATTCAAAGACAGCCTAAAGGTGGACAAACAAACTGGATCTCTGACCATCACAAACACCAGAAGGAAACATGATGGAGAATATAGAATACGGATACATGGAGCAAATTTTGCATCAAAAAAAATTAGAGTTTCTGTCTATGGTGAGCAGAGATCATTTGTCCTGTTTTTCAAATATTCTTATTTTAAGGTCTGTTTACATATTGAATTGTTAAATCATTTTATAATTTGAAATGACAGACCATTTAAACACATTGAACCAAAAATAAGATTGTTTATTACATTTGCTCATATTTGTTTATTCTCTCATGTTTTCTAGATCGTCTGCCTGTTCCTGTCATCAGCAGTAACGTTTCACAATGTTCTATAACAACATTATGTTCATTGGTGTGTTCAGTGGTGGATGTGAGTCATGTGACTCTCTCCTGGTACAAAGAAAACAGCATATTGTCCAGCATCAGTGCATCTGATCTCAACACCAGTCTCTCTCTACCTCTGGACGTGGACTTTCAGGATCAAAACTCCTACAGCTGTGTGCTGAGCAATCCCACCAGCAGGCAGACTAAACATCTGGACCTCATTCATCAATGTCACACATGTTCAGGTTTGTCAATGTGACTTTATTCCTCCCACTCTGTGAAGCTGTGATATGATTGGTCCTCTCTGCTCTTGTGGGCGTGACTATGTCATTGATCTGGTTTATGACATCAGATTCAGAAAAGCATAATCCCCTGTGTGATGAAATATTAGGCACAGTATCGGCCTTTCACTTGAAATGGGCCTTGAAACAGAAGGAGCCTCTGCCTGTGCTTCACTGTAAAATCCAATAAGTAACCCTTACTTAAAAAAAGCATGCAGACCGATTGCCTTGAAAAAACCAAGTAAGGTGAAATAGGAATAGTATGTAGAACTAACAAGTGCCTGTCTAGTATTGTACACTTACAAGAGAGTTCCAGTAACTTAAAACAAATTTGTACCCTTGTGATTTGTACCTTAAGAGACCAGTTTTGTACCTTTGGTGACAATTTTGTACCTTTATTTAATAGTACAAAAATTGACTCTTCAAAAAGGGTACAAAATTGGCTTTGACAGCGTACAATCGTTGACTATAATGAGATATATATATATTTTACACACACGCTGAATTAAAATCAGAATTTATTAAATCCTTTTCTTTTTCACATTTTACAACATTTCATTTTAAACACATTTTTAAACATTCCATATGAGTCCATCTTGCCGGGTGTTAAAAAGTAACACTGAAGCAGTGTTAAAGTTAATGAGATAATTGATTGATGATTGAGTGATGATTGACAATTAGTGGAGACACCTGATGATGATAAGCAGAATCACTGAAGAAACAACAAGAGAAAAAGAGAGAGACACAACAACTACAACTGACTTCCAGCCATTAAACATTATTACATTTATTATTAACCAGTTTGATTTGATTTCTGTCATACATCAACAAAAGTTCTTACCGAGAATGAACAGATGTTTAGATGTTAATGTTTTAATGAAAGTTTAGTTTGAAGTCACCATGATGGTGAAAAGCATTTCCTTTAGTTGGGCTCTTGACTCTATTTATTAACATTAATTTATCTCTGGCTGCTCCAACTTTGTGTTTGTAGAGCACATTTGTTATGGCCAGAGAAACTATGATCTGAGCTGTGTTTCCCAAAAGTGCTGTGAGCCAAAGTTGATCAATTTAGGTTTACAATGCTTTGGGAAGCACAGTCATAATGGTTGTGTTTTCTCATTGTGAAATGGCCAGATTCATTGGTGACATCCAGTATTAACTGGTGATATAGATGTTATATTATTTCTTTATAGTAAATCTNGGGGCTCTTGACTCTATTTATTAACATTAATTTATCTCTGGCTGCTCCAACTTTGTGTTTGTAAAGCACATTTGTCATGGCCAGAGAAACTGGACTGCATTTCCCAAATGTGCTGTGAGCCAAAATTGATCAATTTAGGTTTACAATGCTTTGGGAAGCACAGTCATAATGGTTGTGTTTTGATGATGACATTCTCATTGTGAAATGGCCAGATTCATTGGAGACATCCAGTATTACCCGGTTACATAGATTTTATAATATTTCTTTACAGTACATCACTGTTACCGCTTGAGATCCAGCAGAGCTTTTATAATCTGAAGAGGTTTTTTTAAACACACACAGACATCAAGAATCAGCATATGACCCTCAACAATGGTGACAATCAAACAAAGTGCTTCATGTTGCAGTGCATGATGGGAGCCACCAATCAAAACTCATCCATGGCTCCCATCATGCATTGCTGCATGAATAAATTATGCAGCTGAATTGTCCTGTAATTTTCGTAGATTGTTCATGTTTGCTTTATTTTTCTGTTGTTTTGTTGTGACAGTAGCTTGTTTTGTGATGTTCAGAGTTGATCTGTTTGTCAGTATTTTGTATTTATTTATCGTCACCGTTCTTGAGAATCATATGCTGACTCTTGATGTCTGTGTGTTTAAACACCGAAGCTTCAGTGTGTAATGTATTTTTCTTAAAAAAAAGTTTCTACTATTGTTGGATCTCAAGCTGTAAAATCACAGGACTACAATCATTTATAATAAAGCTACACATCAAGCATACGGTCAGAGATTTCGACACTAAACGACACCAGGCCACTGCATGATGACAATATCATCACCAAAACATATTGTGACCAGATCAAATTTCCTCTGACCATAACAAATGTGCTTTACAAATACAAAGTTGGAGCAATCAGAGAAAAATTAATAATAAAAGGTAAAGAGTCAAGAGCCCAACTAAAGCAAACGCTGACCTCTTTCATGGTGACTTGAAATGAAACATTCCATTAATTAACACCTTTTTTCTCTCTTTCCTTCAGTGATTCTGCTTATTAACATCAGGTGTCACCACTAATTGTCAATCATCACTCAATCATCAATCAATTATCCCATTAACTTTAACACTGCTTCAGTGTTAATTTTTAACACCCGGCAAGATGGACTCATATATGTACACTTTTAGTTAAACCAAAAATACAAATTATTTTAATAAAAAGCAGGAATATTTGTACACACCTTTGTTGCTGTCTGGTTCTTGCATCGGTGTCTTCCTTTTCTTCTTTCTCCAAGCCGAAAAATAAGCCTCTCTGTGATTGGTCAGTTTTCACGCTCATTTGTTTTTACTGTATTTCAGTTTACAGTAAATGAAAAATACTGTATTTTATTGACACCAATGGGATATTTCCCATAATGCAACTTTTAAATACAGTAACATACTGTATAACTGTTTTACAGTAAAATACAGTTCATATTACAGTAAAATACTGTGTAATTTACAGAAATTGCTAACAGTGTACACCTAGGATGGCTTAAGAGTGAGTAAATCATGGGATAATTTCCATTTTTGGGTGAACTAACTCTTTAAGGAAAAAGAGCATTTCTAACCAAACTGACCAATTTGTTATTCTTCTTATCCTCAATGTTGATGAAGACAAAGGTGAGAATTGTTCCCCCATTCCATCAGATTTGGCACTTGTGTAGCTGCTATTCTTGCTTCTGAAGTGTGTTCAAAGGGACAGTCACCATTAAACTAAGTCCTATCCATTCTTCAATCTTTGTCTTTAAAATGCTAGTAGTCACTGACCAGTTACACCCCTTCTCGCATCTAACCAACACAACCGAGCTGTAGAATCACTGCTTGTCTAATATAAAAGAATAAGGTGTGCTGAAGAGCAACCTCCTGTCTTTCACTCTTTGGTAGGCCATCATAGCTAGGTCAGCTGGAGCTCCCTCTTCCACTACGGGAGATCCATCATCTATTTTGCCTTGATATAAATGTACAATATATAACTGTTCACATTTCCTCTTCTCTATCTAGGGGGTCAGACACTCACATACGTTGTTGACAGCCCAACCATATTAGCAGTCGTTTACATCGGTTTAGAAGTTGATGCCTTTCAGACTGGCACTTATCTCCTGCTCAGGGGCAGTTGTGGCCTAATGGTTAGAGAGTCAGACTGGTAACCTGAAGGTTGTGGGTTCGATTCTCAATTCTCAACAGGAAAATGTAAGTGGGGGAGTGAATGAATAGATTTCTCTTCCACACTCAATACCCACAACTGAGGTGCCTTTGAACTGCCCACCTAACCACCTAACCTTTCTGCTCCGGGTGTGTGTCTACGGCTTGTAGTGTGTGTTTGTGGTCACTACTCACTGCTCCTAATGTGTGTGTGCACTAACTTGGATGGGTTTAAATGGAGAGGACAAATTCAGAGTATGGGTTACTATACTTGGCCTTCATGTCACTTGCTCATTATCTCCAGTCTTTCAGAAACCCCAATTAAGCTAAGGTCTATGCCATATATTTAATCATGACTGCTGTGGCCCAACAGTGCTATCCTTCTCTAAGTTCACTAGAGATTTAGAAGAACTGCACTACACTTAGTGGCCCTCATTTATCAGTCGAACATAGAAACCAGTGTACATCTGAACAAAAAAATCAGCTTACAACAACGCTCACGTGTGATTCATTAAACTTTCGTATGCGGCCAATTCTATGGAAGGCCATAAAGACAAATATGTCTTTAGACACTATGTGTACAGACGTTATAACGCGTGTACGCGTAATTGCGGCTAAACATGTTATTTTGTGTATAGAATATATAATGCGTGTATGCGTAATTGTGTGTAGATGTGAAAACTTAAGATTTCCGTTATCAAAATAAAAGTCACATCCACTAGCACTGCAAACCTTACATTTTTTTAATGTATCAATGTATAATATTTAATTTATATAAAATATATAATATATATTTAATTGTTCGTTTTAACATAATATACTGTTCAGAATAACTAAAATTACTTAAAGTATAATTAATTATAATAATTATATAATGAATATATTATTATATATATTATAAGTCTCATGATTTTTATTTCAGTTTTCAAGGTAGGCTAATTAGATAAGAGGTTTAAAATACATAAACGTGTGATATTTATTTTATCTTATTAATTTATTTGGTATTATTTATTTTAGCTTGTTAAAACATGGTTTGATTCAAACTTGCCACTTCCATAATCAAGCTGAGATAATCAGTGTACCTGTGTACCTTACTGTAAAGTGTGTGTGTGTGTGTGTGTGTGTGTGTAATATATATATATATATATATATATATATATGTATATATATATATATATATATATATATATATATATATATATGCTTTCTTGTCACTTGTCCGAAGTAAAAAATTTGCTTTGACATATTTAAATCTGCATATCTGTGAAAATTACCCAGAGGGATTTTTTTTTTTTTTTTTTTTTTTATCTTTAAAGGGCACCAACCAAATCTTATCAAATGTATGCTTCATCTTTCATTTTAAATTCCTAAATTTGATCAATAAATTAAATTAGAATAGTAAGACACTATAGAACTTACCTATCAAATTAAATCATTTACACTGAAAAATTACAACTGCATTAAATGTTGTTATGAGATTGTTTTAAATATTTTTGGAATATACAAGAAATGTTGGAATGATACTTTTAAACATGAAATTAAACCACCAGTAGGTGGCGGCAGGTGACCATCTTAATGAGTGAGTCACTGAGTCATTCATCAAACGATTTGCTCAAACGACTGATTTATTCAAGAATGAGGCAGTTATGAGTGGGTCATTGAATCTTTCGTTGCATTCCAAAAGAGATATATCACCCTCCGAAGGGCACTTCGGAGTGAAAACAATCATGGCTGCCATACTGAAGGGTCATTCCAAACCGAAGTGCTCAAAACTGGCCACTTCAAAGGGCTGGTTCAAAAGGTACAACTGATGTACACTTCAGGCCCCCATGATCCTTTGCACAGGGAAGTTGTTTGTCATCAGAGAATGGATACATGGAAGCTCAGAGTTTGATCTTACCTATAAATGTATGTATAGTATTTTTCTATACTACTGTTATATTTATATGAGTTAGATTTGGTACATTATTATGGTCAAAACGACATTATACTTCAACAAAAATACTTTATGGCTCCCTTTATCGGTCCATTCAAATGTTTCAAATACATAGACACAATATATTATATGGTGCGATAAACCAAAAATAAATAAATAAACTAACGTAAAACAAAAGGTGCAGCTTGCACACTGTCCTCCTTGATTGTCTCGTTAAGATGACGCAGAAGTGCGTTCCATAAAAAAGATTTTTTTTGACCTCAAGCGATTTGTTCAAAACACTGAATCGTTCAGTAATGGAAACCATTTTGCAGTGGTCTTTGTTTGGAACTATTTTCGCTGCTAAAACAGAACAAAAATAGTCAATATTGCATCTAAAATGTAAGTGACTTAATTTTAACTACTTGTGTATTAAACTGTTCTATGAAATCAGTGTCACATTTTCAAATCGTCATGGTATTTAGGAAAACAGCACTCTTGGTCGTGTGATGCTTGCTTAACATACACAAAGCAATGGTGTCACCAGCATAGAAATAGGGTGATATAAATGTTCAAGGTTTTTTTGTATTTTCAACTATGGTTTTTGAAGGAATGTTTTTTTTTTAATATACAGATTAAAAGATGTTAGGTGCCCATGTTTATCTGATAGACACAAGTGAGAACATTTATGAAAAATTTGCTTGCAATTGTTCACAAAGTTTCTCAAAGCCATGATTCCTCTCTGCCGCATGTATTTTGAAAGACTTCCTCCTCCTTCATTCGTAACACGACGAATTATGATGTGACCATAGATAGTGTTGACATGCAACCTTGTGCTATGGTACGTACAATGGCACGTCACCTTTATATGCATTATTCATTAATGACATGTCCCTTAGGTAGATATTTATGTCACTATTATATGTTTAATTAATTTTATGCAAATATTCAAGTCTTCGGCCTTTCCATTGACCAAAACATTAACGTCTGTACACGAAATAATGTTTAGATGCAATTACACATCCACGCATTATATAATGTCTGTACACATAACGTCTAATTTGTCTTTACGGCCTTCCATACAATCCCTTCACATGAATGAACGGGTGTTGATAAATGTGGTGGCTGATGTCATTCACGCATCAAATTTTAAAAGCCTCGCCCTATAGTTTAGAAACTTAACAGTTTAGCTTCAATAGTTTAGAAACGTAACCCGGCCATGAAGAGGAAGTAATCGCATGAAAAATACATTTATCTTACTCTAAAAACACCCCTCAACCTCGTAATTGCAAACATATATATACATAACATATATAAACTTGGTTATTTTAGTACGTCACTCCACAGAAAATCCTTTAAATTTATTATATTCAGAACATAACAAGAACAAAAAATAAGTAGCTATATATTATAAATTGAAACACAAATTAGGCTATAGTGGCATTAATTATAAAGCAGAAATGAATTTATTTAAAGCAAAACTGAATTAGGCTGACATAGCTTGTAACATACATCAACTCGATGCAACCTGGGCACATCATCAGTGATGTTACCTGGGGTCACGGAGTGTTTCGGGTCTTTCAAGCATCATACACTCTCACCCAGGTGACCCAGCTGGGGTTGATCAGGCCCCAGCTTGTGTCCAGGTAGCCCTACCCCAACCATGGTTCTACTCTCCTTATCCACAGCCATCTTGAGGCAACTTCTGCTGCCTCCATGACCTCCTTGATGGCCCTTGCTTACTGGCTCTTGATGCCCAGGATTTATAGGCCCTGCAGAGAGACTGGCCAGCAAAGCCTCTGCATACCACCTCGATGGGCCACGCCGCGCTCCCACCCATTGTTCCGGCACTCCTCCACTAGCTCAGCATATTTTGCCCTCTTCCTTTCATTGGCCTCCTCGATACGGTCCTCCCAGGGTACAGTGAGTTCCAAGAGAACGATCTGCTTGGAGGTCTCTGAGATGAGTAGCATGTCAGGCCGCAGTGTTGAGGTGGCGACAGCTTCTGGGAATTTCAGTTGCTTCCCCAGATCAACTTTCAACTCCCAGTCTCGTGCTGTTGCTAGCAGGCCAGATGAGGTGTAGCTGCTAATGGTGGCTTCTCCCTAGCCCGGACGAAAGCAATGGTGTTCTTCACTGGGCGGAGGCACTTACAGTGGCCAATTCCACAGCTGATGGTATTCGCTATGGCCTTCAGAACTTGGTCATGGCGCCAACAGTAGCAACCCTCACCCAGGGCCTTCGGACAGCAGCTGAGGATGTGCTCCAGGGTCCCCCTCTTTAGGCAGAGGCTGCAGGCTGGTGACTCCACCATTCCCCAGATGAACAGGTTGGAAGGGCTCAGTAATACATCATAGACAGCCTGGATTAGGAACTGTATGCAATGGAGGTCTGCTTTCCACAGCTCTGCCCATGACACTCTACAGTCCACTGCATGCTTCCATCTTGTCCAGGCTCCCTGCTGCTGCATTCCAACCATCCTGCTGGCCCGCTCCTCCTCTACTGCTACCCACACCTCTTGCTGCACCAGTGATCTTCTGTCCTTCCCGTGCCTTGTTGTAGCGAGATGTTGTGCCGTTACCCAGGCCAGCTCTTCCATGAGTCACTGCTCCTATCAGTGCCCTGTGCCGTAGCTGTGACTCAGCCACATCCACCGCCTCTGCTGCCCTCCACTTCCGCCCTGTCCTCACCTCAATCCCAGCCTGGGAGACCTTCGGGTCTTGTGACTCTCTGTATTGCAGCACCTCCCTGGCACGGCCTACCTTGAACTCCTCATTCAGATTGCTGATGGGGAGCTTCAGCTTGTTGCTCTGGCCATACAGAGCAATGCTGCTCAGGCTTCGAGGTAGGCCCAGCCACTTCCGTAGAAACCTGCTGACTCTCCTCTCAAAGCCCTCGATGGTGGAGATTGGAACCTCATAAATCAGGAGGGGCCAGAGAATCCATGGGAGGATGCAGTGTTGGTAAATCCAGGCCTTGAACTTGCCATGTAGGCCTGACTTGTCCACTGCAGCCTTCCAGTTCAAGGTTGGTTGCATGGATGGCTGCTGTATCTTTCAGGCTGCAGTCGAACACCTTTCCCAAGCTCTTTGCTGGTTTCTCAGTGATTGATGGTGTCTGGGTCGTGCCAAGTGTGAAGCGGGACTTGTTGGTAACCTTTCCTTTCTTCAACACCAGAGATCTAGACTTTGCTGGCTTGAAGCACATGCGAGCCCAGGAGGCCATCTCTTCCAAGCCCTTCAGGATCCACATGCCCCCTGGGATGTGTGGTGTTGTCATCGTCAGGTCATCCATGAAAGCCCTAATGGGCGGCTGGCGAATACTGGACTTGGTGAGGGGACCTCTGCACTGGACCTCTGCAGATTTACCAGCATGTTCATGGCAAGTGCAAATAATATCACTGAAATTGTGCATCCCGTGATGATCCCCTTTTCAAGCCTGTGCCAGTCTGATGTTATAGACCCCACAGAGACTCTCAGACTGAAACTGTCGTAGTAGTCCAGAATGAGGTCTCTAAACTTGTCTGGGATGTGGTGCCGGCACAGGGCCTCCTCAACCAGTTTGTGCGGTATGGATTCATAGGCGTTTGTTCTCCCGGGCTTCCCTGATCAGCTGTGTGACCACGCCTGTGTGCTCCAGACACCCCGGCACCTTCGGGATCCCTCCTTTCTGCACAGAGGTGTCAATGTACGAGTTCCTCAGGAGGTAATCGGTCAGCCGCCTAGCAACAATGCTGAATAATATATTCCCCTCAACACTGAGCAGCGAGATGTTTCTGAACTGGTTGATAGTCTTTGACTCTTCCTCCTTTGGAATCCACACCCCTTCTGCATACCACCACTGCTGAGCAACCTTTCCCCTCCTCCATATGACCTTCAGGATCTTCCAGAGCCTGTGGAGTAGCTTCGGGCAGTTCTTATAAACCTTGTAAGGTACCCCACTAGGTCCTGGGGTTGAGCTTGCTCTGGCCATTTTGATCACCTCCTAGATCTCCTTCCAGCTGGGCCTAGCTCCTCCTGCGTCTCACCAGGGGTGTTCCCTGAGCGCTGTGATACAGGAACCATCCGCATGCATCTCATCTTGGCCTGGTGGATTTTCAGGCCATGTGGGTTTTTGCACACTTTGCCGCAAAAGCATTGTGTGCTTGTCGTCATGTTTCCATCGCTGTGTGTCTGTATTCTTTGGTCTGTCCGAGTGGGATCCTCATCCTCACCCCCTCTCGGGGATCCCTGGGGGTATAACTCCATAGGTCGATCTGTAGCTTGTGAAAATGGGTTCTTCCTCTCAGAAGATGCAGGTTGGGCTGCTAACCCTCCCTACCCCGTTGCCGTCTCTCCGAGCTGTCCGCTGTCACTCCAGCTGTCACCACTCTGTTCTCGGTTGTCAATCAGTCTATTCCTGATCGTCACTGGTTGTTCCAGACAGAAGCTTGTAACATACATCGACTCGATGCAACCTGGGCACATCATCAGTGATGTTACCTGGGGTCACGGAGTGTTTCGGGTCTTTCAAGCATCATACACTCTCACCCAGGCGACCCATTCGGCTTTCTTATTCGGGAGGAATCCAAATGTTTCCATATTTGTGATGTAACATTTATTGGTTTCTGAACTATTGTTCATTATGTAAGCTAAGGTTTTGTATTTCATTCTTGTTTCAATATCCATGTAAAACATCATCCTTCGCATGCGCAAAAATTTGTTTGGTTGGGCGTTGCGCGCTGAATGGTACAGATGTATAGCGGACCATTAAACTGAGCAGTGTTAACTTTCTCTGCATTTAGTTTGCTGATAAATGGCTAAAATGTAAAGCTAGCAACTCTAGAACTGATATGATGGGTCTGCGTGTGTTTTACGAACACACTGCTAAAAAGACTTGAGTGAAGATTCCACGTGCAGCATTTATTTAGGACAATCCAAATGAGTAGTCAAAACAGGCACATGGTCAAATACACACAGCATTCCAAACTAGGCAGAATCCAAGAACACAGGCAGAGAACATGAAACACTAAAACAAGAATACAGGTGCTCAGAAATGCAGTGGTAACATTACCAAGACTACGCACCAAACCAAATGAGAACACAGCTTTAAACAGACAAAGACAAACAAGATAATGAACCACAGGTGGAAACAATCATGCATGATCCAAATAATGGGAAGAGAGTTATGGGAAATGTAGTTCATGTGTGAATGTCAATGAACAAGAGGCTGGTGATTGTGACAGTGTGAGTGAGGCGCCCACGCAATCAATTGGATTTAATTAAAGAAAACGAATACAATGCATCAAATGAGCGTAGCCTGTACTAGCCCTTCTTGATGCAGTTTTTCTCTTTTGTTTTATTAAAGGTACAATTTGTAATAATTGTGTGCGCTAGAGTTCGCTTAGAAGCCTATTCAAAACAAAGGCGTAGCTTGATGACGCCAAGTTTTAGAGTGGAATCTTGGGACATGTGATCTCCATCTCAATGGACGGTGCAAAAGAATAGGGATTGGAGTCAGGAAGAACTCATGTTCATGGATGAGATTATTAACATTACTGTAGTATGAAGCAGAGCAGGACTGAGTGTTGTGGGAGCTGAATGAGGCCGCTGGAGCGATTGCGCAACACACGCCTCACGAGCAGCAGAACTTTTATTATGCCAGTCACCCGCGCCGCTTCCACTTTTCCGGTCATGAGTATGAGGTAACGCAGCTCTGTTTATTATTAGATACATTTGAGTGTGTTGAAAATATCATAACATTACTCCGTGCGTTCGCTCGGCGGCTGCTGAGAGACACTTGTTACACACTGCAGTAAGCTAGATCGATTTTAAATTAATTTTAAAACATTTTGTATGATGGAGAAAATTATGTATTACTGTTAATAAAAATAAAGCTGCATCTGATTATGCTATGTTAGCTATTTGACAAAATAGTGTTTTTCTCTGAGGCATGGTAAAACATGGTACTCAAAAAAAAAAAATCAAGAAAATTAATTTAAACAATAAGACTAAACGTGTTGTGCTATATAACAACAATTCGTTTTCTGTCTATAAATATATAAAAACAGATGTTCCCTTGTCTATTAAAATGTGTAATATTTTAAAGTGTCTTTGGTGTTTCCATGGTTTCTACAAAATAAAACCGGGAACCAAGGGTAACGCGGGTATGACGCAATTGACAGGCGACTCCTCACACATCCCGGAGCCTTGGTTAAAATTACAATTTTCTCACGATTTACAAATAGTTGGAAACATTTGGGATATTGTAAGTACTCAAGTGAACAAAATATATAACACTGGCCTAGTGGTTTTTGGATATTTTACTGCAAAAATATTACATATTGCACATTTAATCTGTTATTTCAGTGAAATATATATTTTGTGTAGTCCTATTTTTCATTCCTTGTATAATGTGATTTTCTTTGCATTGCAGGTGCATGATGTGTGAATCCTAATGTTCTGTTGATGCAGCCATTTGCGCATGCAAAGCGAAATCCCTGGAAAGAAAAAAACAAACATTTGTGGTATTTTAAGACACTCATCTATTCTAATTTAATTTTAATTTTAATCGTTTCAATGGTTAATGATCGGTTAGTGAGTGATTGTCGGTCAGGAAAATAAACTAAAGGTTCTCATAACAACTCTCCACCAGATGTACACAAGCTGAGACCTGACGTGAGATTTGATTGTAGCCACCGCTCACGCTCATATTGATAAATGCCAAATTTTGCGTTTAAACGAGCGTATGCACAGTTTTCTGCCGTACGATTGTTTGATAAATGAGGGCCACTGTCTTTTAATTAATTATACCACCAGGCCGGCCAAAGTGTCATGCTTCTGTTCTTCAAGCACTAGTTTTTATCCAAAGTCTTTTAGGGCATTTTCACACCTGGCTTGTTTGAAGCATTTGTTTCGGAACATTTTCCCCCTTAGTTCGATTCATTTTAGTCTCAGCCTCAGATGTCAGGGCTGAATGTCTGATATAAGGTACACAAAATGGAAACACTTTGGGAGTTCCAAAGTCATCATCTAATTGGTTGAATTCTCCAGGAATTCCAGATGTGTGTTGCATTCAACAGTCTGCCTGAAAACAAAGCCGTCGTGACCCCAAACTCCCTCATAGAAGAAAGCCTTTGTGAACGCTTATCAGGATCAACTAAATGCAGAATTTTCAAAAGTATGTGAAATTTGCAGTACCATTAAACTTGCACAACCTTCTTGAACGAATAATTTATTGTATGCATGGTGGTTATCGTACACACATTGACTTTACATTTTCAAGTCCCTAAACAGGAAGCAGAACAAAATGAACTGTGATTGGCTGCTTTACATGTCAGTCAGATGTTGTCTTTGCCGGTCCTTGGCTGATGAAAGCTGCAAAGGAGTCCAGACCTTCTGCCATCAATATGAAGCTTTGGCTATGCAAGACTAGTGCTTCTCAATACTCAAATTGATGCTTCCCCGTTTCCTCGCTCCTACATCCTTCAGCCTGTGACCCGGAAACAGATCGAACTCAGCCATCTTGAAGGACATCTCAATTGTCTAATTGCACAGCGAGGAGGCAAGGAACGAGGAATGAGGAAGCTTCACGAGGAGCTATGAATGAGGATACACAGGTGTATACTTTGCGGAAGTCTTTCTCTTCAAGAAACCTAATGCACATATACTTTATCCTCCCCCCTCATATCTGTCACAATAACTTAAATGTATGCTTTACTTTTAGTTTAAATAAAAGTTACATCTCACATATTTCAATGGGGCATCTTGCATTATTAATATTTATTTATTTTTTTTTTTGATCAATTTTTTATTGATTATTGTATAGATAAGGTCACATACAGTTGTCCATAGTAAAACACAAACAAGGAGGTGACCTGTAACCCCCCCCCCACCCCGTCCAGCGGTCCCCAAGGTCCAGACCATTGATCCTTGACATAAAATTGCAATCAAAACAAAATAACATTCACATATACACCTGCATAATAAAATACAATAAAGATTACAATAAAAAAAAAAAAAAAAAAAAAAAACAGATACAAGTCTGCAATATGAGAAACTTAGGATAAGTAAAATAACAACGATCATCAGAGGTTTGAGAGTCCGATCATATCACAAAATTAGATTCTACCATCTTGAAGCTTTTCTGTCAACTTATCTGCCACAGATTCCCAAGCCTCAAGAGTTGAGGCTCTGGCTTTATTTATTCTGGCCGTTGACAGTTCTAACATTACTATATCATGAAACTGAAATAGCCAGTGTCGCACAGATAAAATATTGGGAGGGAGCCATCTTTGCGCAATTATCTTTTTGGCAGAGGTTAGTCCTGCCAGCCAAATCTTCCTTTGTAGCTCTGTGAAACCTAAATTGGAGTCATCATTTAGAAGGAGCACAACTGGTTGCACTGGTATCTCTTTTCCTATCATATCAGACATTATTGATGAGATCTTTTCCCAGAACTCATAAACCTTCTCACATTCCCAGACCATATGCATGAATGTTCCCTCTTGTTGGTAGGGACAAAAACTACAGTGGGGATTTGCAGACAATTTAATGAGGAAGCGTTTCTTTGGTGTCCAATACAATCTGTGACAAAATTTGAAATGAATTAATTGATGGTTTGGATTCTTTGATGCACAGAAAATATTTTTCCATACCGTCTCCCAATCAATCTGGTCTACAGATAGCTCCCTTGTCCAAATTGTGTGCAGTGGTAATTGTTTTTGCTTAGCTTCAAGAAGGTAAGGATAGACAGCTGACACTACCCTTTGTTGAGAAGGATTAAAGAGCCAACAATGAACAGGATGTGTTTCGAGAGCTGATCCCCATGGGACTCCATAAGCTCTGAGGGCTGAACGCAGTTGCAAAAACAAAAAAAAGGAAGATGCCGGTACATTAAAAGATGCAACTATATTTTGAAAGCTGAGCATCCCGTTATCATTCCATATGTCGGCAAGAGTCCTTATTCCCTGCTTTGACCACTGTTCTGATGTGAACGGTTCAGAACCACATTTAATATTCCTATTACGCCATAGGGGAGTCTGTAGGTGCCATTTGTTGTTGTAACTTAATAATTTCTCCACTGCTATGAAAGTGTTAATGGTGTTTGTTACAATGGGACCGAAGGATTGTTTACAATACTTTAAAGAGAGTCCAGAAAACAGTACATCTTGAAGTCTAATTGGTCTGACAATTGCTGCTTCTATTTCTCTGCAAGGTGTGGAAGCTATAGAGTCAAACCATGTCTTGACTGCTCGCAGTTGGAATGCTTTATGATATAGCTCAAAATTGGGAAGGGAGAGACCACCCTCCATTTTAGTACGTTGCAATGTCGCCAATTTTAACTTTGGTTGTTTGCCATTCCAAAGAAAAGTGCGAATTAAAGAGTCAAGTCTTTTCCACCATTTTAAAAGAGGTGGCAAAGGAATCATGGCACTAAGAAAATTAACCCTAGGTAATATATTCATCTTCACAGTCGAAACTCTAGATTGCAGTGATGCAGGAAGTGTCCTCCACCTGTCAATATCTCTTTTAAGCTTTTGAAAGACTTTATCATAATTAATATGTACAATTTCTTTTAGAGAGGGCCGTATAAATATCCCTAGATAAGTTATCTGATTCATAATTGGGATAACTGATGGTGTCTGGGTACTCTGAGCTTTTTTGTTTAAAGGTAGAAGAGATGATTTGGACCAATTGATCCTGTATCCGGAAAATTTCCCAAAACAGTTAAAAATTTCTAGTATGTTTTGTATTGCGTCAAAATCTGAAAAATACAGTAAGATGTCATCTGCGTAGAGAGATATTGCATGTTGGGTATCCTTGATTGAAATGGAACAAATTTGGTCTTGTCTTATTTTTTGCGCTAAAGGTTCGAGAGACAGTGCAAATAACATTGGTGAGAGGGGGCATCCTTGCCTTGTCCCTCTCAAAATATTAAAAGGTTGGGAGTGTAAGCCATTTGTTGCTATAATTGCTGATGGATTATAATAAATTATTTGTACCATATTAATAAATTTCTCATCAAAACCAAATTTATCTAACACCATCCATAAATAATCCCAATTTAATCTATCGAAAGCTTTATCTGCATCTAAGGATAAAACTACACAAGGGAAATTTTTATCCTTACTTTCATGAATTACATGTAACAACCGACGTATATTGTCTGCAGCCAAACGATGTGGGATAAAGCCAGATTGATCGCTATGAACTAATTTACAGATATATTTTTCAAGACGTAAAGCTAAAACCCTAGCATATATTTTTAAATCTGAGTTAATTAAAGAAATTGGTCTAAAATTTGAACATTTAGTATGGTCCTTATCTTTTTTTGGAATTAAAGAGATTAGAGCTGTATTCATTTGTTTTTCAAAGCGTCCCTTTTGGATTGCAGCATTTATTGCAGCATGCATAATTGGTCCTAATATATCCCAAAAATTTAAAATTAATTCAGGGGGGATCCCGTCTGGCCCAGGTGATTTCCCCTTCTTTACCGTTTTTAGTGCTGCATACAGCTCCTCAATTGTTATAGGTTGGGTCATTTGTTCAGATTCACTATGCGTTAATTGTGGTAAATCGATGTCCTGTAGAAATTTATGACATTCAACCTTGTCAGTATTATCCTTTGGCTGATATAGCTCTTTAAAATGTTCTGCAAAAGTATTATTTATCTCTCTAGGATTTGTTACTAGGCCTTTTGTAGGTGAATGAATGGTATCAATAATAGCCATTCCTTCACTTTGTCTGAGTTGTAGAGCCAGTAACTTACTGGGTCTTGGCCCATTATAATAATACTTCTGACGGACTCTATGCATAATGAATTCAGCTTTTCTTCGGAGCAAATCATTTAGCTTTGACCTAGAACTCTTTAAAGCATTTTCAACTGATCTTGAGAATTTCTTCTTCAAATCTTTCTCATGGGAGAGGCAAATTTGTTCTAATTCCTGAATTTGTGATTTTCTTGCTTTATTTAAATGTGATGAGAAGGATATAACGAAGTCTCTAATAAAACCTTTGGTAGCCATCCATACCATCATGTGGTTATCCACACTATTGAGGTTTATGCTCAAAAAGTCTTTCAAATTATTTCTAAAATCTATTAAAAATGCAGAATCTTGTAGAAGAGATATATTAAATTGCCATCTTGGAGACCTCTCATGTGAACAGTAAATAAACTTTGTCAGAAGAGGGTTGTGGTCAGATATTACAGCAGGAAGGATTGCGATGCTCTCAAAACACATCCTGAATTCACGAGAACATAAAATATAATCTATTCTAGAATATGTCTGATGCCTTGAAGAAAAGAAAGTGTAATCTCTAACCAAAGGATTCTGAACTCGCCATACATCTATGAGATTAAAAGTTTGCATAAAGGACTTAAAGTTTACAGATGTTGTCTCTTGCGATTTGGAAAATGTAGTAGTGGATTTATCAAGCATCAAATCAGCAAGTGCATTCATGTCCCCTCCAATAATAAGGGCATATTCATTCAGGAGTAGCAACTGATTAGTTAACCACTGAAAAAAGTTTACGTCAAAAACTGCTGGAGCATAGACGGAGACAAAAGCTATTTTCTTGCCTTGAATACTTGTGCAGAAATAGCTCAACCTGCCAGATTTATCATTACTACATCTTTCAATAACAAGAGGAAAGTTTCTTTTAATGAGTATAAGAGATCCCTTTGTTTTTGTTCCATCACTAGATGCAGCAATGACTTTATAAAATTTATTTTGTACACGAGCAACATCGCTTGTTTTTAGATGAGATTCTTGAACTAGAGCCACATCTATGTTATGTCTGTTTAAACTATGCAGAAACTTTGTTCTCTTTATAGGACTATTTAAACCTCTGATGTTAACTGAAATCATTGAGATATTAACCATTATCAAAAGGACTGTAAACTTTGACTATATTAAAGGGTAAATAATTAGTTGTTTTAGACAACACTAGTTTGATTGCACATTTCGTTACTAACATAAACAAAGAGATACATGGTAGGACGAAACTCCCCCCTCCCCGCTCCCCCAGACCGCTAGATATTCCCCAACTTGTGTATCGGAACCGTGACAGTATCATACGTTCCACTGATCTGAAACTCACCCGCTCCCTCTCGTGTGTGACTTAGATGTCAGAAACAAAAGTTAACAGGAACAATCGAACACGTTCAAGTAAAAGCACGCCTTTCTGCGTTATATAGGCTACTCTCAAATTTTGTGCTGCCCTGAACAAGAAAGAAATACTGAACGTAATGAAACGGCATTTAACTTATTGGTAGCCTGTGTTTAGCCAAAGTAAATGTAGAATGTCCTTAACCATACAGTTCCATGAACAGTCCTACCAGTTACGATGGCTGGTTAATTATCAGTTTGATCCGTGTCCATCTCGTATGGATTGACATCGCCGAAAGTCAGCTGCCGTTTTGCCCGCGAAGTGTCTGCGATCTGAAGTCGGAACTCCTCTGCTTCTTGTGGGGAAGAGAAAGACAGTTTCTCACCGTTGTGCATAACGCGCAGAGTGGCTGGGTAGATCAAAAAAGATTGGATTCCTGAAGCTCGTAACTCCTTCCGTGTATCCGCAAAACTTCTCCGCCTTTGCGAGGTGTAGGCGCTGTAGTCAGCAAAGAATTTCAGCCGATTCTCGCCATCCAGAATTGGTCCCCTCTTGCTCAGCTCTCTTGCCCCATCTAAGATAGACTGACGGTCTTGATATCTCAGCACTTTAAAAATCATAGTGCGACCCGTCTCCGTGGACCTCTGCTGTCCATAGATGCGGTGGGCTCTTTCGATCTCTATCGGCCTGTTTGAGAGCGAGGGGATCCACTTTGGAAGCATTTCTGTAAGAAAGCGTATCGCGTCGCCTCCCTCACGGTTCGGTGCGAGACCAACAAGTCGAACATTATTGCGTCTTTCTCGATCTTCCAATTCTGCCAGCTTTGCTTGAAATTTAGACACATCTGATTTGCAGCCGACAACGTCTTGTTTCAGGCCTCTGGTCTCGCGTTGGATATTGTCCACTTTGTCGATAAGCCCGCGCACAACGGCCATCTGTGACTGAAATTCGGCAGTCAGTGACTGCATGCACTGTGTCACATCTTTCATCGCAATATGCACTGCGTTCCGGACAACTTCTTCCAACGTAGCTTGTTGTTTCGCTAAAGCCAGAGAAATGGCGTCCGCCATGTCTTCACTGCAAATTGAAGATTTCATCCGTTTTCCAGTCGGGGTTTTTGCGGGCGAGGATGCAGCCTTCTTGTTGGCATTCATCTTGTTTAAAGGTGTGTTTAGACTGTTAGATTGTAAACTTTAACCTGTTAAATATTGATAAAAGAGGGAGCGTGCTAGGAGCTCTAAAGATCGGCAGCCGTCACGTACGATGCGTCACGTGATCCCTCCATTATTAATATTTATTATGAATTTTTTAAAGAACCAAACTTTTACAACATAAGGACAGAATCCCTGAGCGCAGCTGATGACGCTGTGAAGTGAAGCTCGAGTGATCTAGCACATTCCAATAAACAACATTTCCTTCAATTCCCTTTTCTTTCCTTGCATCCTCCCCTCACATCCTATGGGGGTGAAGCTGAGACACGAGGGAAGGAAACGAGGATGAACAAATAAGAAAAAAAGAGAAGCACCCTAGGTTCATTTAGGCATGTATGAACATGGCATTCACACTCTCATCCACACAAAAAAAATTGTCCGATATCACCAGAACAAGATGGTCCGGGCCCACTTGAAAACGAACTCTAGAGCAGTCGCTTGTGGTGTGAAAGCAATCCAACCCGACGAACCACTCTGTAACACAATATTTGATGAGCATTGCATAAAAAGCAGCAGTGTTTGTTTTGCTAATGCTGCGTTCACACCGAACGCGTCTGGGGCGTCAAATTCGCGTCTGACGCGTCTAGTTGGACGCTTGAACATTTTGAAGTCAGACTCTTCAGACGCGCGTCAAATTCGCTCTATTCACGCGTCTAAACAGTGTGTTCAGACGCGAATTCGCGTCATGGGAGGTGCTTCCATGTCTTTCTGCACAAATCCTCTGAATAAACAAATCATCTTGTCAGTTGGAAACTAAGTTAGTAGCGACAATTTAACTCTGTTATGCCGGTCGGCTTTTGCTAGCGAGCAGGTGGGCTATGATCAACGGCTACAATCATGCAAAGCGTTTTACAACTAACCAGATTGTCCGATTTCTTCGCTTATCACCTTCCAGGCAATTCCTTTTTATTCCTGAATCGCGCGTCAGGCGCGTGAACGCTCAATTAGCGCCGCGCCATTCGCGCGTCAACGGCCGATTCGCGCCGCGCGCGTTCAAATTGACTTAACATGTAAATCAGACGCCCCAGACGCGTTCGGTGTGAACGCAGCATAATTCCTCTCAAAATGAATTGTGAGTTAACCCGGACCAAAGACGAAGCACGATTTTTCCATTTTAAAATGCTGCTCTTCTCCGAAATGGGTACGATGCCCAGACGAAGCCTTGATGTGGAAAAGTAATACATTCGCACACTGTCCAACAAGAGGACAGTTTACTTACATGTGACTTGTATTAATAAATTTTGGTCAGTTGAGAAATGTTGCCTTGTGAAGCGAACCGAACCAAAAAAATCCAACATTGTAACAACTGCACCTGTGATTCATGATATTTATTTTATTTATAGATTGTTGACAACTGTTATACAGTCTTGAGTCGAATTTTCTTTTCCCAACATCAGATACAGCAGAGCGATACAGGGTAAAGAGTGTGCTTGAAATGTTACAAAAGGAGAGCGACTGGGGAAAGATTGAGATTCTTGAAATGTTTTCAATTTACTCCAGAAATAAAGAAATTAATACTTTACAACAACAACAACAACAAAAAACAATGCAGCATTTACAATTCAAGAACAAATCTGCTATAATTTCAGTACAGTTTTGATTATTTCTTATTCACATTCCACTAATGATTGCAATAAACGGGTAGAGAAAGATCATATAAATCACCATTAGATGACCATTGCCAGCCTCTGTCACAGCTGTTAAAGGTGCAGTAAGAGATTTCTAAGAAACGCTGTTGAAAGTGGATTGGACCGAGCAGCCCAACACACTTGTAGCAAATCAGCAGTAGGGGGTGTATCCAGTCATGATGGGGGAGGAGAGGGAGTGAGTAAGAAGGAGATTTGAAGACTGTAGAAAGAGAGATGGCTGAGAGACATTACAAAAAGAGAAAATCTCAGAGAAATATCAGTGGAAAAAGAAGGATTCTAATCAGGCAAGAGCTTTAGAACCCACAATAATAATAGAAAAGCTTTCCAGCGCTGAAGAGATGCAAGAGATTGGGAAGGCCTGAAAAGGACGCCACATTGTTTCTGCTTCATTCGCAAGTAAGATTGGTTTTGCTATGTTTCACAGAACCAAAATATGCTGTTGTTGTAATGTTAGCTATAGTAACAGGACAGTTTTGAAGTGTCATTGTTTGTCTGGAGCTGCTGGTGACTAACAACAAATTCCTGTTTGTATAAACTCTTATGTACTATTTGTTTATTTTTTGTTCTTCCTTCGTTCATTCGTTATCTTAGCTTTATTTTTTTGCAAAGTATTATTTTGCTTCGCTTCAACTATGATAAAGAGACATCCACTCTTGCATTGAGTGTTTTGGGGCGGGAGGGGTGTGTTTGTCTGGCTTGATTTCAACTATCAACATTGTTTCTCAGAAATCTCTTACTGCACCTTTAAATGTGTTGTTGTGCCACAGGTTTTAAGTTAAGTTTAAGTTAAAGGTTTTAAGTGGGTTTAGCCAACTAATTTTATTACAATACATTTTGAGCTTTCCGATTAATAATAAAACAAATACATTGAAATACTGATAAGACAAGTTTACTTGAGACATAAATAATTATCGTTTGAAGTATATGTTTGTGAAAATTGTATAAATCAGAAACAAACAAACAAAAAACAATTTATACTTAGGACAGATTAAAGAGTTTAAGACCAAGAAAAGCACCTTTCCAAAATGAAATGGCACTATCATTAACAGTCACTTATGACAAATGAAAAGAGGTCAGTGAATATCCAGTGTCTGAAGAGAAACTACAATCAAGTTGTAAACATTTCAAATGAAATCCATCCCCTTATGCAAGAGGCAATTTACCTTGGCATCAAGTCTTTCGATTATTCACATTATTTCAAACATACAAACCAACATACTGTACACAGACACACACACACACAATCTATGGTTATAGTTTATGAGTGGACGAACAATAATTTGAAATAAAACTGAAAAAACTGAATAATTGAGACATTTGTAAATTGTTGCTATTGTGCTTTGGTTACAGGTGCAAAACCCTCAGAAGAGTGAGGAAGAATCTGACATCAGCAGCTGCTGAGAAGGTCCAGTATGACCACTGACCATGAGATTTATGATACTGATGTCCTAAACAGGCTCATTTCACCTTAACTCAATTTTAGAATGTCCTTCCAAAGTTCTCTTCTCTTAAAAACAATCCTGTACCAGAACAAAACAAGTGCACTCAGTAAACTGGACTGACCAGCATCGTATTAAGCCACTTAATGAAATGACGCACATCTGACGTGAAAAGCTTTTTCACCAGGACATCTAAGATCGCAGACCCAGAAAAACCACCACACTACACTTTAAAGACTTTCCTATCAAAATCTCCTTCAATGGTAAAAGTGGTGGACTACTAACCACTAAACCCCATCAACATTAGAACATTTTGCAAATGTGTTTTTGAAAACTAATCTGAGAAGTAGCTGCGTGTGTGAGAATTCCCAACATGAGTGTGTAATATTGGCAATAAGACTTCAGTAAGATTTCAACTACTTTGATCAGTTTAAGACATGACACCTATTTTTGTTTAGCAGTTTAAAGAACTAAGACTATGAATATGCAATTTTACTACGTACAGCATACACTAAACAAACATCAATATTAGTCGAATGGCCCCATCCATCGTTACCAAGAAAAAATCTACATTCGGTTTAGTTCACATCACGAAAACCTAAGACTCCCTGTATTTTAAGATCATTAATACATGACATCCTCATGCAAAAAAAAAAAAAAAAAAAAAAAAAAAAAAAAATTCAACCAACTCTATATAACAGCATATCCATAAAGGCTAAAGGCATACACTGCAGAACGAAAGGGCCATTCGTTACCACAACATCATTATGAACACTTCCAAAAGCTTTCTCTTTAAACGCCACTTATTTCAAGACATGATATTGAAAGTGTAGTTGCATTCAATAAACCTGACATGAGGAAATGAGAATCTCATGCAAGTATTCATTAAAACGCAAGACAAACTTCATTTGCAAACTAGTCTATGACTTTTCTCTTATCTCAGACATCCCCACACTGTATTCTTTAACTAAACACTAAAAAGGCTGGTAAAATGCAATCAGATTTCATTCGATGTTGCCATTAATGTGCTGAAATTATTAAAAAAAAAAAAAAAAAAAAAAAAACAGTGATAGTGGATGCAGAAGGGGTTCAGTCGGGTAAGAAAAGGTAGAAAATTGTGGAGAACTTTGCAGAGGCTTCTGTGTTAGTTGTGGTGGTTATCTGATGCTGGAGAGAGAGTTTTGATTAATGTTATATGTGGCCACCAGAGCAGTGCCATTGCTGGTCATACAGTCCTGCTGAAGGGCTTCAAAGTAAGATGCTTGCACAGGTTTATGACACTGCAGCACACGCCGGGCATCTTCTGTCTTAAACCACTCCCTTTTCCTACCTGTGAACAAAAGACAACAGAAATTGTGCATTCACGTGGTGTCCTACTTACTGTAATTATATTTTGTGCTCTGAGCATCCCCTCACTGATTTGCTTCTATGGCAATTAGGGCTGCCCCCTAATAGTCGACTAACTGTTAGTCAACGAGGAAGAGGCTTAGTCGACCAAAATTTTATTAGTCGCAGGAAAAAATTGTGGCAAAGTCACGCAGTCTGTGACGGACAGATCGTTAACAGCTGGTCTATGTGGTAATTACAGTACATCAGGCAGGACATCCAAGCGCTTGCCTATCATTCATCGACGTCAAATATGGCTTATCAACTGGAAAATGTAAGTAGTAGCAACTTTTACATGGCCGCTTGCTTTAGAAAAATGTGAGCTATTCAAGTGTTTGTGCAGGAGTGTGAAAGCTGAATAGTAGCATGATCACTTGCACTTAAAATACTCTGTCATTTTTGGTTATACAGATAAGACTAATACATCTTTTGAATCTGTGAAAAGTCTACTTTTATTTGTGTGGACTCACAATAACAACAAAAGGTTGTGCTTTTGTAAAATAATATAATCAAACAGGGTCTGCTTTCTGCCATCTCTCTCTGTGAACTTAAGCGCCAAATAAAAAAAAATAAAAATAAAAAAGAGCCAAAACTCCATGTAAACTTGCCTCACAGACATGAGAAATATATCTATAAAAGCGAAATGTCTACTTTTAAATGAACCAATTGAAATGGAAAACAAATATTCTCAGGTCATTTAATAATAATGAAACGTGCATATAGGTATGTGCACTACTGCGGAAATGACGAATCACTTCATCGTTGCAGCCGAAAATACAGAAAACACTACTTAAAGCAGGTCTCCTTGCTGTTTTTCCCCCAACGCATTCATAATCATTACCTCTGCCCGTGTGCTGTGGCAAACTTTAAGCGTGCTTGAGCACTGATTAGTCTATGTACGCATTAAAGGCTCTTTATTATGATTTATATGGTTTATTAATGAACGTGCGATTAGTCGACTAATGCTTAAAATGAAGGACTACTAGTCAACCATATAAAAACATTAGTCAAAGGCAGCCCTAATGGCAATGCATGTAATGGTAAAAATGTATAAAGAAATAAATTAAAATAAAAAATAAATAATCCAAGCTTGCGCACCAGGTAACACTAGCTAAAACAAACTTGTAGAAATAGTTTGATCTTAATTCAACTGAGGTTGCTGCCACTTTCTAACTAAAATACACTAAGGTTTTGACAAACAAGGACGGATTTTTGGGATTCCACTAACTCATTCAGTAAATGCAGCACAACTGTGGCACAAGCTAGCCTATTCGTTTTTAGATCATTTATAGATAGATAATTTATTTGTCCTCCAAGAGCAAATTCGTCCTAATTTTTATCTAATTCTCTTACCAATATTTACAGAATCCTCCCAGTCCTCCAGAACCTCAGTTACGATGAGAACATAGACATACGTTCTGTGCTTTCTGTCTCTGTTCTGTGAAGAAAAACAACTTGTTTCAGCACAAGTAACAGCCTCACAGGAAATATTAAAATCACAAGGAATAAGTGCAATGGTGTTTTAGTGACAAATTAAAATTAGGGCTTTAACTAATATTTGATAATTAATCTGGTCATTAATTCTTTGATTCATCAGATGAAAAACCCAATAATTACTAATTACTAATTAAAAATCAAACATTTTAATTAAAAACAAAAACAATTAACAATGTGCAATCTGAAGGCAATGAAAACATAGTGAATGTACAGTATATACACACCATGCTATACAATTATGTGCAAAAATAGGTTAAAATGTAAACCTTACATTCTAAACCAAAAAAATCAATTGCTGATTGCTTACCAATTTAAAGCAGGAGTTAAAATAACTAAATTAAATATGATAAACCAAAATAAAAAGCAGACTAAATATTAACATGGAATACACACTGATCAAACCTAGTAATTATATTACGTTTATAATCGAAAATAGCCCTTTTACTGTTACTGCTATCATAAAAATACAAGTGCTTGTTTTACATGTAGAATTTGAAACCTACATTTAATGTCTAACAAGAAATATTTGAGCAAAATGTGTATATAAGTTGTTGTGCTCCGTCTGTTTGATGCGCATGCAAGAACCAGTCCTCGTTTACTTGCTGTCAGGACAATCCTTCATTCAAAATGGAAATAATTGCGACTTTCTTACACATACAGATAACTGTAAAATATAAGTTATGTGTTGAGAAAAACAAAAAACAAACAAAACATCTCATAATGCATTAAAGGATTAGTTCACTTTTAAATGAAAATTACCCCAAGCGTTTACTCACCCTCAAGCCATCCTAGGTGTATATGACTTTCTTTCTTTCTACTAACACAAACGGAGATATTTTAATAAATATCCTGACGCATCCGAGCTTTATAATGGCAGTGAACGGGACCAGTGAGTATGAGCTAAAATGAGCTAAAAAGGTGCTTCTATCCACATCCATCCATCATAAACGTGTACTCCACACAGCTCCGGGGGGTTAGTAAAGGTCTTCTGAAGTGAAGCGATGCATTTGTGAGAAAGAAAAAAGAAAAAAAAAAAAAAACGCGGTCTGGTGGAAGCTAGTTTATTTTACTGTATAACTTGTTAAAAAAATAAAAAATTTTTTTTTTTTTTTTTTACACAAATGCATCGCTTCGCTTCAGAAGACCTTTATTAATCCCCCAGAGCCACGTGGAGTACACGTTTATGATGGATGGATGTGGATGGAAGCACTTTCCTCAGCTCATACTTGTGACCCTGTTCACTGCCATTATAAAGCTCAGATGAGTCAGGATAAATATTAATATTTCTCCGATTATGTTCATCACAAAGAAGAAAGTCATATACACCTAGGATGGCTTGAGGGTGAGTAAAGCTTGGGCTAATTTTCATTTGAAAGTGAATTAATCTATTAAACAGCGCACTCATCTGTTAAAGCTCCTGACAGGGCAAGCCGCATCAAACTATACACTTTAGTTTGAAGCGCTTAACATAAAGCACTCTCATTGTTTGGGACAACTGTGTTGTCCTATTTCTAAAAACTTTACTACATATTACTATTAATCTCAAAACTTTATTCTTGTAAAATGCCTATTTTGAGATTTTCAAAACATTACGACTTCTCAATTTTTTTAAAAAAATTTTTTTTTTAATAATTCAACTTGGACTGAAGCACCAATCTAATACACTCTTGTGGTGACAATTTCTTTTTGACTGTTGTTTACCATCAGAAAATGCTCACCTCAAAAACGCCTACCAATCTTCCTAATGTGCCTTTTACTCCTGCCTGTGGGAATGAAAAAATATAGAGTGAAACTTAATTCAGGACATGTATAACATCCTCTAGCATTTTAAAGCATCATGAAACATCTTATTTAAGCAAAAGACAAAGTTAAATGTGAAAAACATTTACAAATTCGATGGCTTTTGTGAATAGAGTGCTCTTCATTAATCTAAATCACAGTACCATATAAAATATTTAACAAAACAGATTTAGTTCTATATGTTCTGCAAACAAAACATTCTACCAAAAGTGCTTGCCAAAGTAAACCTAAGATTATTTGTTCCAAATGTGAGGATTACTGGTCAAAGCCATCAACACAATTCCTATTATTTGACTGAGTTTGGAAATGTGAGAACTGCATTACTAATGATTTACAGACTTGACATCATATGAGTGTTTGCAGATGTAACAGCTGGGGGAAACTCTAAAAAGGAATAGAGCAGAGAAAGTCAAATATGCAGCTTCCTTTAAAACGGTGAATGCTTACAATAAAGTTCACTTTGCCAACATTAGTTAATGCACTGGGCATCATGAGCTAACAGGAAGCAATGCTTTTACTGCATTTATTAATCTAGGTAATGTTCACATTAGTTTTACATATACTAATATGTTTTACCATTTTCCGTTGTATAAATAAACATTACTTCATGCAAACATGCATTAACAATTAACAATTATATTTACAAACTAACATTAACCTAAATAATAAATTATGTAGTTAATACATCAACAAATGATGAATTGAACCTTATTGTAAAGTGTGGAGTTCAATTCTGAATATTTCAGTCCAACATATCGCAAACCAGGACTCCTAAAATGGAAACTCTCTGAGGATAAAATAAATACTATATATAATTGTGATGGAGAGCAGATGGGACACTTCTCCACCCCCAGATTTCAAAACTATGTCCTTATTATTCTTTTTAGTGCTGGCAGGTATGAATGATATACATTGTGACAACGGAATAAAATGTCTTCCATCTTCCAGAGATTTTAACTGCTATATTGTGTATATCGCAGTATGTAAATATATGTGTTGCACAGCATTATCGACACTTTAGAGCAGTGTTTCCCAAACTTTTTTCAGTCTCAGCACCCTTTGAAAATTTTTGAAAAATTTGTGGCACCCCACAAATGTTGTCATGATACTACATTGATACAATACCTTGAAAATTACCGATATTCAATACCACAGGGAAGAACCGCCGTATATAGGCCTTCTGTCATAATTCTGTCATCTAATTTTTTTTGTCCATCCACTGAAAGTCTAGAAAATCAGTCTAAGATATATATATATATATATATATATATATATATATATATATATATATATATATATATATATATATATGGGCTGTCAAAATAACGCGTTAATTTCGATTAATTAATCTGAGAAAAAATAACGCGTTAAAAAAAATAACGCAGATTAATCCATTTCGCATTGACCTTTGAACCTGGAGCCGTTCTAGCCACCATTCGACTGTAAAAAGAAGGAGGGAGATGACTGCTGCGCTGACTGACAGAACGCTCTCTTCTTCTTCAAAGTAAGCACCGTCTTTGCACTCTCTCTACCTCACACATAATAATCTAAATCAACTGACACAATGCTAAAAGTTTGTTAGACCGAATCCATGTTTCACGAGGCACATTCGGAGAATGTCTTTCCTGAATAACCGTTGGGTGTGAATAGTGCTCAAAAAAACATCACCTCATCTTCTCTGACAGGAGAACAGTTCAGTAAACAAAAAGAAAATCCTATCCAGTGGTGAAGTGTTTTCCGTGTTGACAAATCTTTTGCGATGTCCTAATATATGGCGTTCGGACGAGGTCTAAAATATGACGTTGCAACATGCACTCATCTCACTGAACGTCTCACTGACGTCTTAATTTTTTGCTATTAAATCCATTCATTTTAAGACGCAGACGAGGCGTAGACGTCACGCAGATGTCACGTAAATCACGTGTGGCAGTGAAGTGTCGAGTCAGACATTCACGCGTGATTCATGTGTAGCAGTGAAGTTATTTATTTATTTTTTCGCTAACACGTATCAGAACATGGTCCTCACACGGCTCAGTGCAGTGTGTGAGCCAATGCACAATTTACCTGCACTTCATTCACTGCTCTCAATGGACATGACATCTCCGTCTGACTTGTAACGTGACGTCTGCGTCTGACTTTTTTTTTTTTGTCAGTTTTTAGTGCAACTTTTTCCCAGCAAACTCAATATACATTATGTGCATATTAAATATACATATATTAATATATAACAATTTAGACATTCTTTTTTTTTTTTACTTTTTTAAATTGTAAAAGTATAAAGATAACATAAAAAGTATAAAGCCTAAAAGCAATGTTTTAGCGAAGTTTGTGTTGCTTATAGGTATACTCATGTCGTTTAGTTTTATGAAATCCATTTTGAATTTTTTTTACATTTAGGGGTTATTGTTTTTTATCTTTTTACATTTTTAATGTAGCCTACACGCTTGATGGCCAACCCATTGATCGCAATCAGCTGCTAGATCTGAGACTGTTGCTGTAAAATAATAATAAAATACATGGAAAAATGCATTATGCCTGATTAATGTTCAGTTTTTCAAGCACCTCTCTTCTTATATTTTACATTTAAAATATAAATTAGGATTCTAGTATTATTTTATCATGTTTTCCTTTCTTTTTTAAAAAGAAAATGTTAACTTTTATTCAGCAATAATGTTAAATTGATAAGATTTCTATATTTTGAATAATCTGCCAGTATTCAATAATCAATCCTGTAAAAATATCACAGAAAAATATTAAGCAGCACGATTTTTTCCGACGTTGACATTGAAGGATCATGCATCAAAGAAGACTGGAGTAATGATGCTGAGAACTCAGCTTTGCATCTCAGAAATAAATATAAAGTATATTAAAATAGAAAACCATTATTTTAAATTGTAACAATATTATAACAATATTAACCAGACCCAGCCCTTCAATATATAAATAAATAAAACCTTATATAAATGATTCACCAATTTTATTTGTTTGTTTATTTATTTATTTGTCTTGTCCTCGATCCTTATCGTTGCGTGAAATGAATCGTTAATGGATGCGTGAAATGAAAATAGAGCTAAACAACGACGCTGGCACTCGCTCACCAATAGATGGCGTCGTTGGCCCATGTTTAATTCATTTTATCCGACAACAAAAATAAATGATTGGGTGCTTATACAAGTATGTAAATAAATAAATAGTTTCAGTAGCCACAAGAAGAAAAGAAAACAGATAAGTTAACAAAGAAGTCATGAATAGAAGTAAAAACTACTGGCAAGAATTCTAGCAGCTGCATTATGGACTAACTTTAACTTGTTTATTGAAGATGCAGGACAACTAGATATCGTTGAGAAAATCTAAGAATCTAAGTTTTTTTTTTTTAAACTTTATGATCAGTGGATTGTGTACCAAACAAGCAAAGATTAATTAAATAGGCTATATAAAGGTGTGCGATAGAGACAAAAATGATATCTCGATATTTTCTGGGATTTTTAGCCATAACCATAATCAGACTATATTTTAGCCGAGTCTGTCTTTCTCTCTCTCTTTCCCAAACACAGCTGATGTGCAGCCATTACAATATTTCAGTTTTGTTTTTTAATGATAAGGTGGTCAATTTCTTTTCGTTTCTTTAGTTAATTTAGAAATATTTTGGGAACATTCTATGTTTGTTAAAATCAAGTTTTTTTTTTTTGTTTTTTGTTTTTTTAAGGAACAACCGAGCTAAATAAATAAATAAATAAATAAAAATAACCATTTCGCGTCTCTGGCTTAAGAAGGAAGTCTTCACAAAAATGAACCGAGACTAAGCGAATAGCCTCATAGATGATAAAAATATCTATAAAATGCTTTAAATTACTACTTTAAAACGAAATAATTCAAATCGAAAACAAACTCTTATTAGCCTATGTAATCCGTAAAGAAGCATTTTTATCTAAAGGGCGTCCAGTTGAGGAGATGAGTTAAGATCATCAAATTCATCTTTGTGACAATCAGAAAACACTAGTTTATTAATAAATAATTCAAATACCCCCTCACAATTCTTTTATTATTTATTTTTTTAATTCATTTTTTTCTTTTGGCCGCTGTGCGAAAATTGTTTTCATTCAGTACAAATATCACACAGCGGCATTAGTGCCACGTTTTTTGAAACTGACCGATCAATTGCATGAGATAGTGGTTCGTATTAAATTGTTCTGATTTTTTTAACATGAATTCAAATATTCATGTTTATTTCTTGCTGCAAATATTAGAGGAAAACGTCATTGATTCATCCTGGCGAATTGTCTCAAATTAAAGAGCGTAAAAACACTTTTATTCTAGGCCTATGTATTTTATCATAAAATTGAAGGCACTTTGTAGTAACAAAGCTGCATGGGTGGCTTGCATGCTAAAAATAATGAATGGACTTGAAAACGTTAAATATTATTTCCAATGAGGATAAGTGTAAACAATAATAGAGAATGAATAGGTATAATAAAGCTCAAATTAGTGTATGGAATGTGCTGGAAACCCTTGCAGCAAACACAGACGTCACGTAGATGTCACGTCCAGGCAGTCAAACTGTAATGTGGCAGACGCAGACGTCACGTTCGGCAGACGCAGTTCGGCAGACGCAGTTCGGCAGACGCAGACGTCACGTTCAGTGAGACGAGTGCATGTTGCAACTTCATATTAAAGAGCTCGTCGGAACCCCATACTAATAACAGTCGCGATTCGCACGCAACGCGTCGACGTCCGCTAATGTCCAATTCGCGCCCTAATGACTCATTTGAACAGATTAATGACAACAACTGATCTGTCCACACGGTCTATAATGAATCATTTACTTGAATCATTTACTTGAACAACTCTGAAATGAGAACATAAGTGTGCTTACCCCATTTAGCAAGATTGGTTAGTAAAATTAGCCTTAATAATCCACAATATTTTCAGGTTATTTAAATGACAATGTTTAGAAAATTTGGCCTACCTATAAAATCAGTTAGTTTAGACTGGAGTGAGGTGAAACCAGAACAAAGCAAGTTGTTGTTAGCTAGGTGCATTAAATTGTATATGGTAGAAAATTATATTATTAGTTAATATAACTTCTAAATGCTACTTTTTAATACTTTTCAGGTTTAGCAAAAAAGCATCTTCGCTTACAAAGCTATAAAATCACTTTTTTTTTTTCAAAAAAGAAAGAAAGAATTACAGTGAGAGTGTCGGGTACTTTATTGTCAGTATCGGGCTCGCAGATCACGTGTGTAGGGCACTTTTTACTGTTTGTGTGGATGACAATGTCTGTCACCACCGAAGACCATTTTTGACCCAGGAAAAACCCTGCATTGATTCATTTGAATTGAAATATTTAATACTTTCACAGCAAAAATTATGTATGCGATTAATTTAGATTAATTAATCACAAAGTATGTAATTAATTAGATTAAAATTTTTAATCGATTGACAGCCCTAATATATATATATATATATATATATATATCCTTAGCAAAGCTACAAAAGTTCTTTAGTCAAGAGCAGTAAGAAATTTTCTCTGTTACCTTTGTTCTTTGATTAGGCTAACATTAAAGACAGTTTTTAAAGTTATTAGTGGTTGCTGTCACTTTAAGATCTGCCACTGCTGCGCATGACGTGGATTTGGCACGCGTCCCATTTTCTTACTACTTTTTACATTCGTTTAATGTTTATTTAACTGCTCTTATGAGTATACTAGACAATTTTGGCATAATTGTGTGTGTTATTCGTTCAAGTGCGAGAGAGAACTTTAATAAATGAATGTCCTCGCACGACGCACAGAAATACGCGTGCCAGAATCATCAAGCACTCTCGTTTATCTTGTCGCGCTTGAATGGTTTAAAAGCATTTGCATGAAGAAGAGCGTGATCATATAATGTAACGCAAGCCAAAGGATGACAGAAAAAAATCGGACGCTGTGTTAAATATTTTAAAATCAAATCGCATGCGTTAACGTTGACAGCACTAATTATATGATATAACCAATATGTTTATGTGAATACGAGGCAAGACATACATAGTGGCAATATTTTCGTGTGTATTTGACCGTAAGCACAAAAACAAATCATGAAAAATAGGCGGCTTCATGTGTACGCACTGGGAATGAAGCACGGGAATGAAATCATGCGCAACCCCCACCGAAATTCAGATCAAACTATCCTACGATTCGCATTTTTATTATAAATGTGTGTGTTATTTGTTGTTATTGGGGACATCAGACATTGATGGTATACAATAAATGTTTTTTTACACATTGTAGCAATTTAAAAACGTTTGAAGGAGTTTTTACACGGCAACCCTGCTCTCACCAGACGGCATCCAGTTTGGGAAACGCTGCTTTAGAGTGAAATGCATGAATGAGACAATAAAGAGCAGGATATGCTTGATGTGTGCCAATGTCTGCGGACCCTCCAATTATGTCATGTTGACAATGCATGGATGCGGTATACATTGGGCTTTAGAAGGAGGCCGCGAATCCAGTTCTCTTTCACGTCTTATTGCTCTTGATTGGTCGAATATAAGAGTAATTGTGTCAAAATGCTCATCGTATTCATAAACACAGCCAGTTATGTCTTAAGTAAACTGGTGTAAAGCTGATGTGTAACAGTATATTGCAGGGGTATTCAATTAAAGTTCCAAGAGGTCCGGTCTCTATATTTCCTTCCCAGCGGAAGTCTGGACAACACTTTTTTTGGAATCTCCATCGGGGCAGCTGTAGTACTTTGTAAAAGAAAAAATCCTAAACACTCTAAAAATCCTTAATCCTCCAAGGTTTATAAGGGTTGTGAATGGGGGGCGTGTTTTGAAGTCAAAAATAATGCATCCATCCATAAAAAAAATAAAAAATAAATAAATAAATATAAATATGACTGCAGTGGGTTAATAAAGGCCTTCTGAAGAGAAGTTCATACATCGTGTATGAGAATTCCTCATTTGGCACAAGTCGACTGGCGCATTCTGTGTACGGTCATCTGCCGGAGGCTAGTTATTTGAAATTATTAAGTTTTAAATATGGATATTTTTCTGACAAGAACGCATCACTTCGCTTTAGAAGGCCTTTATTAACCCCCGGAGTCATATGGATTACTTTTTTTTTTTTTATGACTGCAGTGGTTTGACCTGTTCGTATGAAAGAAGATAGTCATATACACCTAGGATGGCTTGAGGGTGAGTTCAGGGATAATTTTAATTTTTGGGTGAACTATCACTTTAAAAGGTGCAGTATGTAAGAATTCTGTCCGCTAGAGGTCGCTAGAGGCCTATTTAAAACAAAGAGGTAGCTTGATGACGCCAAGTTTGAGAGCGGAATCTTCACCTCAACGGACGGTGCAAAAGAATAGGGATAGGACTCGGGAAGAAATCATGTTCATGGATGCAATTATTAACATTACTGTAGTATGAAGCAGAGCAAGACCGAGTGTTGTGGGAGCTGAACAAGGCCGCTGGAGCGATTGAGCAACACACGCCTCACGAGCAGCGGATCTTTTATTATTCCGCAGTCGCCGGTGCTGCTTCCACTTTTCCGGTCATGAGTATGAGGTAACGCAGCTCTGTTTATCATATTAGATACATTTGAGAGTGTTGAAAATGATGTTATAACGTTACTGTGCGTTCGCTTGGCGGCTGCTTTGAGACACTGTTACACACTGCAGTAAGATAGATCGATTTTAAAATATCATATGAAATGCTGGATGGCTTGTGTTGATAAATGGCATGCAATTAATTTTAAAACGTATTGTATGATGGAGAAAATGCTGTATTACTGTTACTAAAAATAAAGCTGCATCTGCTATGTTAGCCACTTGACAAAATAGTGTTTTTCTCTGAGGCATGGCAAAACATGGTACTCACAAAAATGTTTTTTTAAGAAAATTAGATTTAAACAATAAGACTAAATGTGTTGAGCTATGTAACAATTAGTTTTCTGTCTATAATATATCAAAACAGTTATTCCCTTGTCTATTAAAATGTGTATTATATTAAAGCGTCTTTGGTGTTTCCATGGTTTCTACAAAATAAAACCGGAAACCGAGTCGGACAGAGTTAAGGCGGGCATGACGCCATTGACAGGCGACTCCTCACACATCCCGAAGCCTTGGTTAAAATTGCAATTTTCTCACGATTTACAAATAGTTGAAAACATTTAAGATTCTAAGTACTCAAGTGAACAAAATATATAACACTGGCCTAGTGGTTTTTGGATATTTTACAGCAAAAATATTACGTATTGCACCTTTATGGAACTTTTGAAAGTAACAATTGCAATTACATTGTTCCACCAGTAGGTGGCGACAAGTGACTTAAAAAATATATTTGTCATTGAATCATTCATTCAAGAGATGTGTTAAAAAATAATGATTCATCCAGTAATGAAATGAGTGAAGTCTTGTATGATTGAGTCACTGAATCATTCATTCAAACAGTTTAATAATAATAATATTTATTACACATTTATTAAATTTTTATTACATTAGAACGCCGGCTCAGTATTGGCAGAGGCTGTTCACGTGAGCAGTATGACACATTCGTGTGATGTTGATGCAGGAGCCAGCATTCTGACATAGAACCTTGAAGCGCTGAACACAAACGGAGTATGAGAATGATACAGAAGAGAAGATATTGTTGAATAAAGCCGTTATTTTTGTTTTGTTTTTATGCACAAAATGCATTCTCGTCGCTTCATAAAATTAAGGTTAAACCACTGCAGTCACGTTGACTTTTTTAACAATGTCTTTAGTACCTTTCTGGACCTTGAAAGTGGTGGTTAAATTGCTGTCTATGGACGAGTCATATACCTCTCAGATTTCATCAAAAATATCTTAATTTGTGTTCCGCAGATGAACGAAGAGCTTACGGGTGTGGAACGACATGAGGGCGAGTTATTGATGACAGAATTTTCATTTTTGGGTGAACTAACCCTTTAAGATGGTCTTTTTGCACTTGTATTTGGTGCCACCTATTGTTGTGGGTGTATTATTAAATAATACGAAAAAGATCTGCACATTGTTGTTCTCCCTTTATTTAGAAAAAAATAAAAGTGGCATTGTTTCGGTCAAAGACCTTTGTCAGGCACACGTGTATTATTTGATGTATTTTTTTTATCTTGCACCTGGGCAAGACGTTTTGGATGTGCATACCTTTACCTTTTTCATGTGGGTTTATTATTGACATGTAAAAGTCTAGACCCTGAATATAAGATGGATAAGATGGATGCATTTCTAAGAAAAAAAATCATCATCTTATATTCGGAACAATACAGTACTTCTACTTCAGAGTGCATCTTGCGTCATCAACCAGGAACTTTAAAAGTTCGATTCTGTGAACTGGCTCAAAAGTTACTGGGTTAAAAGGATGATTAGTTGCTGCTTGAGAAACTCCAGGCTTCAACAGTTAGGGAGAGAAGTTGGTGCTTGCTTTAGTATCTAAACAGTTTTAGTTTTTAGACTATAACTGCTTTTCCATCGTCGGGCCAAACAGTTTTCATTGCGTAACCATTCCATTCTGTGCCGATCTGGGCCAGTTGGTATGGTTACGGTTTCATTTTCCACTGCAAGACGTAATACAAAAGTGCCAGTTGTTGCCTTGGTAACGCAGCGGTTTACTGATGATGCGAGATATAAATAGCGACTATGTTATGGAGGACGATCAGATATTTATTTATTTTTTTTTATTAATTTGTGTTTACGTCGCTCAAATAGAGCACTTAACCAGCTACAGAGAAACTGGTAGTGTACAGCCAATCCTGAGTGGCAACGTCACTTCACGGATTCTACTAGCACAATTCAGCACGGTTAGACAACCGTGCCGAGAATTCCAGGTCGAGAACAGTTTGTAATCGCGCCGTGTTGTACTAGGCTCAAGTTGAAACACAAATTGAACCGTTCCTTATCATTCTAAGAACCGTTTGGCCCAATGGTGGAAAATCGACTTTTGTTTTTGTAACTTTTGTTTTTATTTTTCTCTTAGCCACTGTTTTCATGGACCTTTTGCACAACCTGGCTTTTAAAGTATTAAACATAATTTACCCTTGAACCGATTCCTGGTGCGATTCCCCTTGCGACCACCTGGGTCCGTTAAAACAAATAAGTGTTTTTAAAGGGGGGTATAATGCTATTTCAGGGGTATAATGCTGGATTTACAGATCGTTTGAAACTGAAAGATGGAGCGGTCACAGCGGTAATGATCCCGGTCATGAGTCGGAACCGCAGGTAGTGAGTAAAACTGCTTCAAATGTCTGTTTTGTTGCCAATAGGCGCCTAAGTGCATATAATGTAAACAACACGAATGTAGTGAATTCATAAATTCATTATGCATCATTCACTATACGCTATATTCATTATAGTGATTCAAAAGTTATCCAGGGATAATGCGATGGTGTATTGTGCATGTTTAAATACATTTGTTTAGCTGACCATTGATAGCTTGCAGCCGATCTCTACACAAAAGCTGCACGTGCTCGTGATAGCTCATCACTCTATCTCCGCTCACACGTCACGCCTTCAGGCACTCGGCTGTTTTCGGAAATACTCGGTACAGCATATGTATCTGTGGCGACCAGGGCGGGCGAGAGCCGTGAGGGAACGGCGCGAGGCCGGTGGCGCGAGTGTTAATGAGCTTCACCTGGGAGGCGCACCGGCCTTGAGTCCCTCACGGAGGAGCTCCGGGAGCATAAAAGGAGGAGCGACTACAGTGAAGGACGAGAGAGGACCAGGCCTGGACTTTACGTTATGTTTTATTATGTTTGTGTAGCCGGCAGACGTCCGCGAGGGTCTGCCGGCATTACTTTCGTTTTGTTTGTTTATTTTGAGATTAAAGTTTTGTTCAATGTTCGCCGGTTCCCGCCTCCTTCTTCCCATATCTACTAACCTCGTTACATTGGTGCCGAAACCCGGGAGGAAGGAGGGACATGCTGTCGAAGAGCCCTCGCTGCTGAGGGGGATCGCGGTGCTGCGGAGTTCGGGCAGCGCGGGAGTGTGTGTAGACCGCGAGAGGCTGCCCGAGGCGGTGGTGCTGGAGCCTAGTGACAGGTGGGACGGAGAGCTCGAGGCTGTGCCCCTGGGACGAGGTGGGGTGGCTGCCGTCCAAGAGGGAGCGGAGGAGTCGCCGCCGTTTGCCGTGGGCCGGAGCCTGCTGCCGTCCGCCATAAAGGGGAGGAGCAGGGAACGGGGGACTCGCTGCCGGCTGCCCTCAGTCCGGAGGAGCCATCGCCGGCCGCCAGGAGGCGGTCGAGGATCGGGCCGTCCACCGAGCGTCCAGTGCCACCGCATGGCACCGCGAGGAAGAGCCTCCCGGCTGGCTGAGGACCGAACGGCAGTGTGTCGGGGAACCGGACCAAGAATTTTTTTTTTCTCTTTTTTCCTCTCTCCCCTCTCTCGTCCTGTCGCTCCCCTTGCTTCCGTCTCCTTTCTCTCGTCTCGTCTGTCCTTACCCCCAGGTGCTGCGGCCGCCGAGACAGGCCCCGGGGGGGAGTAGAGCGCAGTCTCGGGAGTACCCCCCGGCCTGCGAGGGGCGATGGGGGTATGTGGCGACCAGGGCGGGCGAGAGCCGTGAGGGAACGGCGCGAGGCCGGTGGCGCGAGTGTTAATGAGCTTCACCTGGGAGGCGCACCGGCCTTGAGTCCCTCACGGAGGAGCTCCGGGAGCATAAAAGGAGGAGCGACTACAGTGAAGGACGAGAGAGGACCAGGCCTGGACTTTACGTTATGTTTTATTATGTTTGTGTAGCCGGCAGACGTCCGCGAGGGTCTGCCGGCATTACTTTCGTTTTGTTTGTTTATTTTGAGATTAAAGTTTTGTTCAATGTTCGCCGGTTCCCGCCTCCTTCTTCCCATATCTACTAACCTCGTTACAGTATCTTTTGTAAATATGATAAAACTAAGGACTTTTTGGAGATATGAAGGATGCACTACTACAATGAGATTGGCAGAAACTGTGTATGATACCCCCCCTTTAAAGAATGCCTACCTCTTCACACACCTCCCTGGCAGCAGCAACACTGGGCTCCTCCTCCGGCTCCATCCCTCCTCCAGGAACAATCCATCGATCAGGATGGCTGCTGCTGCTCACTAACAGCACCTAACACAGACACAACAGACCGCCGTCAGAACGCTGACCAAGAGCTAATGCAACAAATCATGTTTGTGAATTATCTATTTATCACTTAAAAGTGATAAGACATCCCATGGTTTGTGTACACATCACAATGTGCCACATGGCATCATTTTTGTATGTTAAAATACTTCCTTCTCCTATCCTGGTTTAATATGCAAAGACAACTTTAAAGTCAAGATGCAAGAATTCATAACCCCTTTGTCTTCTAAAATCTACTGTGTTTCTGAGTTTAAGTGCTCTAGGCTAACAAAATCACTGATTCAATGACACTACACAACAAACTGAGCCTGAGGGTGAATCATGGCTAAAGGCTCCAGAAATGTAAATTAATAACTGATATGGTGAGACAGCGTGCTTGAACTCTGGAATATTTTAACATGGCAAAACGTTTCATATTCAAGTATACTCAACACTAATTATACAGCAAGGACTACTTTTTAATTGCTACTGCAGTTGTGGTATCCTGGTATTAGCCAACATGGTCATACAAAAAAATAGGCTAACCAATATGACAAAGTTAGTTTAAGTTTCTTACACAAAACACTACTGTGCTACAAAACAATACTATGGAACAGTGAAGATATCAGATTCATATATTAATAAATTCAAACTCATTGTAATGATAATAATCATGCACCAGTATATTTGATATTTACATAGTACTTCAAGATTACCACATGCAGAATGTCCAGGTTAAACCCTTTTTAGTAGCAACTATTTGAGGGAGATTCCAACTTAATTTATGTTTACAGTAGTATCAATAACCGTGTCATATTGACGGAAAGAAGTGACTTTACCGAAAACAAAAACAGATATGAGCAGATATCGTTTCTGTGGCCTTACAATACACATATCCATCATATAAACATGTACAACTGTACTTCTAACACATACACAATGCTAACTTTATTAGCTCATATCTTTAGAGTCAATTTATTTGGTGAAGTAAATAAAGACAGCAGTGATTGATGGCGTCACCTCCTCCTCGCGCTCACTCCTGAAGCACAGGCAGGCCGCGCGCTTTTTATAGCCATCTCTGTCATACGTGCGCGTCTGGTTGGACTTCAGCTTTATCATCGCGCTGAACAGATGAAAGTCCTTAACTCCTGTCAGCTCTGCACCTGTCACTGCAGTCCCGCACCCACAAACCCTTCTAAAGGCCCTCTGCTATCATAAATATTCCCTCCGTCGCTTCATTTTGTCAGTCTTGTGAGCTTGTGTCGCACAGACGCCATTACTCTGAGCTCTGCGCAAACTGCGTAGCATTATGTACAACCGCGAAGCGCATTTCCTTTTTGTGAATATGACGTTGCGCAGTAGAGATAGAACTGGTTAAGAGCATGGTTAAGAGTGAGAGAGCACTACCGTAGTGCCACGGTTATTTTTCTTATCATTGCGTTCTATAATATTTTATTGTTTTAATTAATTAAATTATTATTATTATTATTACTGTTATTGTTATAGTGGCAGGAATATAATACCTTTATTACTTGACAGATCACTGAAACCTTACTCTTTGAAATCTACAAATAAAGAGCCAGGGGGGCGGCCCCTGTCTATGGGCGGCCCGCGCTTTTTAGCCAATCAGAGAACGTCAATCACTTTGGGCTTTTGGAATTGCTGACATCGGATTGGCTGGCATGTCTTTGGAAGGCGTGATTTTTCAGCTATTTTATTTAAAGATGTGTTTTGAAATGTCTGATTGTGTTGAGATTTAATAAATTGAAAATATTGTTGTAAATATATTATAAAAATATAATAATAATAATCTAAGAATTTAACTGAAAAATCCCATACACAAATGCAAATATACATTATTGCTCCAACCCTTAAATTTGTAAATAAAATAATTACAAAAGAATATCAAATATAAAATAGCAATTATATCAATAATGAATAGCATTGATTTTACCTGTATTAACCTTGATATGATGATATGATATGATATGATATGATATGATATGATATGATATGATATGATATGATACAGTAGTACAATTTCATGCAATAGCGACATCTGCTGATCAATATCGTTCATTGACACCGACATAACTCCTCCCTCCAGCACCACCATCATCGTTTCCTTCTCATTGCAGACTTGCTTTCCGTAAACACTGACAGTGGAGGTTTTATGTCAGACAAACTCATGACTTGTGTTATAATAACTGGATTTGGAGTCGTCTTATAGTTAAGTGACATTCATTCTGCTCTTTTGACTGAATCAGGTGGGTTTACATTAATGCTTCGATGGTGAAGTTTGACTGGTCATGATGTTTTCACGTGAGTCAGCAGACACCAGTGTTATTACCGCTCATAATTATCAGGACATTAATGCTATCAATGCTGGTCACCATAATAATGCAATTAACGTAATGTAAACAACTGGGAGTAGATAATGTAAAAAAAAAAAAAAAAAAAAAAATGCGTTGTTTTTTAGTCATATGCGACATAAACGCTTTGTCATTATAAAACGTATATTAAAGCAGTCTTCTGCTGGACGTTTTGTATTAAATCCAAATGTTACATTTCCCTAATAGAGAGAAGTTGTGCAGATTGAATGATATTAAAAGTCTGTTGACAGTCACTCTGCATTGTGCCATGTCAACTGCTTTATTTTGCATATACTGAGCTTTAGAAAGGGTGTTTGGACAATTCGTCCCTCGTACATGCTACTTATGAAGGTACTATATTCTTATACCATTTTTACACGATACGTTAAAGAATGCCTCAAAAACATAGCATAATAACAATAAAACATTTTAAAAACTACATTATGGTAGTATTTGTACTGCCCTGAAATGCTGATTTACATACAAAATTAAGAAGTCAATGTATTTCTGTATTACAGTAATGAGAAAAAATTAAGATTCAACAAAAATCCTCAACAAAATTAGAAGAAAATCTATAAAACATTCAGACATACTATGGCAATAAAGAAATTGTCACTGGCACAATGGGGGGAATGGTTCTAAAGCAGGCTACATCTTAAATTGCTAAATAAACTTTTTTCCTTGTTGGAGTGAACCTGTTTTTGCTAGATTCACCCGGCAGTAAAAAATGTGTTGTCAAAGGGAATGTATAGACCCAGTTAAAGAAACGTTTTTACAGATCCAAGAAAAAGGAAATATGACTGATCTAGTTGATAACTTGTCTGAAATAAAATGATCAACACCCTTTAGCTCTTTTCCAGCATTCCTCGCTGTGTCCTTCTCCATAAATAACTTTATTCTCTTGGATTTCCCAGTCATTACTGGGGCAGAGAGACCATGTGGGAGTCACATGCACGCAGAAGATGAGCAGTAAACAGATGACAGGAGCACAGGCCTCACTATGAACAGCACCACACAGCCTCCTCACACTATCAACGGAGATGTGGCCGTCAGCTACGTGCTGGTCCCCTTCTTCCTCATCACTGTGATTGGGATTGTCACAGCAGTGGTAGGTGGCATATAAACCTGAATCAGCACTGTTTTACTAGGTAGCATGCATTGCCTCTTCAGGGTGTTTTTAGCAGTGTTTGACTGTGTGCTATTGTGGGGGAAGAATGTGAAGTCGCATGATGGAGTAATTTGATTGAGCAGTACATCCAGAAAGACAAAAGACCTTTATTCTATTATGAATGCGTGCACAGATGTTTGTCAGATGCATCTCTCCTTGTTTCCACGGCTGGAGTGGTCATGCAGACATTTTTAAATGGCAGAATATGTTCCAGGTATTGTTACTAGGAAAATGCTAATGTATCTTTTTGTTTTATAGGTGATGTACATAAGGAGGAAACAGAGGTAAATAAACGCTCAGCACTCTGGCATTAAAAAAATACACTACCTTTCAAAAGTTTGGAATAATTAAGATTGCTTTTTGAAAGAACTCTCTTCTACTAACTAAGGCTGCATTTATTTGAGCAAAATACAGTAAACGCAGTAATGTGAAATATTATTACAATTTAAAAAAAAAAATTCTATTTGAATATATTTTGAAGTATAATTTATTCCTGTGATCAAAGCTGAATTTTCAGAATTATTACTCCAGTGTTCATTGTCACATGATCCTTCAGATATCATTCTAATATGATTTTCTGCTTAGTTTATTATCACTTATTATTGGTGCTCAAATATTATTAATGGTTCTTATTATTATCAATGTTGAAAACAGTTTTTTTTTCTGCTTAAGATGTTTTTGAGGAAACAGTGATACATTCTTTAATGCATTTATTTTAAATATAAATCTTTTTTAACAGTATAAATACAAACCCGATTCCAAAAAAGTTGGGACACTGTACAAATTGTGAATAAAAACAGAATGCAATGATGTGGAAGTTTCAAATTTCAATATTTTATTCAGAATACAACATAGATGATATATCAAATGTTTAAACTGAGAAAATGTATAATTTTAAGGTAAAAATAAGTTGATTTTAAATTTCATGGCATCAACACATCTCAAAAAAGTTGGGACAAGGCCATGTTTACCACTGTGTGGCATCCCCTCTTCTTTTTATAACAAACGTCTGGGGACTGAGGAGACAAGTTGCTCAAGTTTAGGAATAGGAATGTTATCCCATTCTTGTCTAATACAGGCTTCTAGTTGCTCAACTGTCTTAGGTCTTCTTTGTCGCATCTTCCTCTTTATGATGCGCCAAATGTTTTCTATGGATGAAAGATCTGGACTGCAGGCTGGCCATTTCAGTACCCAGATCCTTCTTCTACGCAGCCATGATGTTGTAATTGATGCAGTATGTGGTCTGGCATTGTCATGTTGGAAAATGCAAGGTCTTCCCTGAAAGAGACGACGTCTGGATGGGAGCATATGTTGTTCTAGAACTTGGATATACCTTTCAGCATTGATGGTGCCTTTCCAGATGTGTAAGCTGCCCATGCCACACGCACTCATGCAACCCCATACCATCAGAGATGCAGGCTTCTGAACTGAGCGCTGATAACAACTTAGGTTGTCCTTGTCCTCTTTAGTCCGGATGACATGGCGTCCCAGTTTTCCAAAAAGAACTTCAAATTTTGATTCGTCTGACCACAGAACAGTTTTCCACTTTGCCACAGTCCATTTTAAATGAGCCTTGGCCCAGAGAAAATGCCTGCGCTTCTGGATCATGTTTAGATATGGCTTCTTTTTTGACCTATAGAGTTTTAGCCCATGTTGTGATTTCCATTACAGTAGCATTCCTGTATGTGATGCAGTGCCGTCTAAGGGCCCGAGGATCACGGGCATCCAGTATGGTTTTCCGGCCTTGACCCTTACGCACAGAGATTGTTCCAGATTCTCTGAATCTTTGGATGATATTATGCACTGTAGATGATGATAACTTCAAACTCTTTGCAATTTTTCTCTGAGAAACTCCTTTCTGATATTGCTCCACTATTTTTCGCCGCAGCATTGGGGGAATTGGTGATCCTCTGCCCATCTTGACTTCTAAGAGACACTGCCACTCTGAGAGGCTCTTTTTTATACCCAATCTTGTTGCCAATTGACCTAATAAGTTGCAAATTGGTCCTCCAGCTGTTCCTTATATGTACATTTAACTTTTCCGGCCTCTTATTGCTACCTGTCCCAACTTTTTTGGAATGTGTAGCTCTCATGAAATCCAAAATGAGCCAATATTTGGCATGACATTTCAAAATGTCTCACTTTCAACATTTGATATGTTATCTATATTCTATTGTGAATAAAATATAAGTTTATGAGATTTGTAAATTATTGCATTCCTTTTTTTATTCACAATTTGTACAGTGTCCCAACTTTTTTCGAATCGAGTTTGTACATTTACTGTCACCTTTGATCAATTTAAAGGTGCCATCGAACGTTTTTTTTCAAGATGTAATATAAGTCTAAGGTGTCCCCTGAATGTGTCTGTGAAGTTTCAGATCAAAATACGAAGTTGTGTTTATGCATTATACAGACTGCAAGTGTTTAAAAATTAAAATAGCGACGGCTCTTGTCTCCGTGAATACAGTAATAAACGATGGTAATTTTAACCACATTTAACAGTACATTAGCAACATGCTAACGAAACATTTAGAAAGACAATTAAAATATAAAAATATCATGTAATCATGGATCCTGTCAGTTATTATTGCTCCATCTGCCATTTTTCGCTATTGTCCTTGCTTGCTTACCTAGTCTGATGATTCGGCTGTGCACATCCAGACGTTAATACTGGCTGCCCTTGTGTAATGCCTTTCATAATGTTGGGAACATGGGCTGGCATATGCAAATATTGGGGGCGTACACCGCGACTGTTACGTAACAGTCGGTGTTATGTTGAGATCAATGTTTCCTCTAAGCTGCGCGCGTGCGCGGCCGCGCACTTCTGAAGCCGCGGCCGCGCAGAAGAAATAATTGCCGCGCAGAGAACAGACATGAAAATGATTGTAGTAGTTTAAATGAGAAATAATTGCAGTGCTCTGGACAACCGCTATAGAGTTATTGTCGCTATAGAGTGGAACCGGTGAATGCGGTTTACAGGTTTCATAGAAAGAGAACGATTGAGCGCGTGTGAGCTGGCTGGCCCTGAGCCAAATCAGTCGCGGTAAGAATACTGTAATGTTTGCGGACTAAATACATGAATACGAGAGGCAACGCGAAACCAAAAGAAATGTGAAATAAAGCGTCATGTTTTAATGAAAAGTGGTGGAAATAACGGATGATGGGCACAGAATGCTCTGAGACATTTACAATCACACACCCACCACAGGTGTAGCTTGCAAACTCAAAATACATCAGTGATATACTCAGTTTAAATATATTTTTGTGTGTGGTGCTGTGGGTTTCAGGGATGTTTAGTAACTATAAAAGAGTTAACGTTCACTTTTCTTAAAAATATTTAGCTATCAGTTTAAATGCTTCAGTTTGTTTTCACTAAATAATATATTAAAACAAATGGAAGCATTTAAACTGATATAATACTGTATATCAGTTTAAATACTTAAATATTTTATTATATTATAATGTAAGCCTTATAAAAAAATGATCTCACAAGGGGATTGTTTAGGGTTCCTTGCCACGAAAAATCTTGAAACCTCCTGGTAATAAAATCTGGGAAATTCATAAGCAATAAACATGTATTTTGATGGTTTAACACTGTCTGTTGCTAATAATTGACTGTACAAAAACACATTATGATTGTCCCAAACCATCATTGTAACTGCTCATATTATATTATTATAAAGAACTGAACTGTCCTGCAGGAGGACAGAAATTATTTTTTAATAGAATTTCTTGGTAAAGACTGGTACAGTTAATACAGCAATGTGAAAAAATCACAAGTAATCTAAAATGTGCTTAATTTAGTGACTGAACTGCTTAATTTCAAACATATTTTTAATAAATCACTAAGTTAACAAGGGTCAAATAAAATAGAAACGGCACATTAAAGTTAAATGTTACAGTTGCATGATAAAACCTTTTTTTGTGTGTGTGTTTACGTCATTGTAAGGTCTGAAAAATATGTTTTTGCTCAGGTGGCCAAAATGGCGCTCAACAGAGAAAAGTTTTGCTCAGCAAGAAAAAAAATTAGAGGGAACATTGGTTGAGAGTCACCTGTTCTTCGGAGGTCTTTTAAACAAATGAGATTTATATAAGAAGGAGGAAACAATGGAGTTTGAGACTCACTGTATATCATTTCCATGTACTGAACTCTTGTTATTCAACTATGTCGAGGTAAATTCAATTTTCAATTCGATGGCACCTTTAATGCCTCCTTACTGATTTAAAAAAAAAATATAATAATGTTACCCCCACACTTTTGAATGATATAGTATCACAGTTTCCACAAAAAATGTTTAAGCAGCACTATTTGAACTGTTTTCAACCTTGATCATAATAAAAATTTTTCTTGAGGATCAAATAAACATATTAGAACATTTCTGAAGGATCATGTGACACTGAAGACTAGAGTAATGATGCTGAAAATTCAGCTTTGATCACTCAGCTTTTGATTCTTTTTAAGTTTTGTAATAATATTTCACAACATTACTTTTTTTCTTTTCTTTTTTTATCAAATAAATTATTCCAAACTTTTGACCACTAGTGTAGTTCACTCAAAAATGAGTAAACCCATATGGTTTTCTTCTGTGAGATACAACAGTAGATAGTAGACAGAATGTCTGAGCCTCTGTTTTCAATACAAGGTGGATGATGAAGAAAATAATACTGGGTCAGAATGACTTTTTCTTTGCTGCTTGTGTGTCTGTTACACGTTTAGGATTGATAGACTGCGGCATCAGCTGCTTCCAGTCTACACTTATGACCCAACTGAAGAGCTGAACGAGGCAGAACAGGAAATTCTTTGGAAAGAGGAAGACACAAAGGTAATCCATCCTGTTATGAAAAAGAAAACACTGGTGTGAACATATTCAGAAAATGTGAACATATACATGTTTACATCTTGCTAAAAAAACGACAAACAAGAATAAACCCAAAATAAACTGAAATGCATCCAAATGCTTTATGCTGAAAATAAGACCAAAATATAACGACCCGCACCTGCTCACATTAATCACTCTGTGAACTTGGATCGCTTTATGAGCCAAGCTTGAACAACAAGCCCAAAAACACTTAATAAGTGGACATGGCAACACTCTGTGAATCAGCTTTTCCAAGCATAAGCAAAACATGATGCCTCTGTCGACTGTGCTTTAGTTAAAATTGCTGAACATGACTCTTTTGTCGCTGTAATATTTCTTTGGTCAGAACAGCAGATACCAAACACGTGAGACGCCAGAATTTTGCTATGGTTACCACAATGTCAATCATCTCAGGTTTGTGAGTGAATCGTGTTCCGTATGCTCTTAAGAAACTCACGGCGAAGTTCTTTTTCATTCTTCGTTTAGGAGTAAAACAAAGTTTGAAATATGCGAGTAGTGATATACTGTTATCAAACATCTGATGCCACCCACACTGTTAAGAGTGGCGTTTAGATGAATATATAAATATGTGCTGCATGCTTTTCTCTCAGTAACAAAATAAACACAACAAAAATGAGAAAACAGCAAGAATTTTTTTTGTAAAAAGCATGAGAAAAGCATCTGATAATAACAACATGGGTATATTAGCACAAGCTCTGCAAATTAGTTTTAGTTTCAAATATGAAAAACAGTGTCAGTGCCTCATTTCATCAGAAACACAAATTCATTTTCTACTATAATGCAGCTATCCACTGTGTTCAGTGTTTTCCCCCTCGGAGATCTTACCTCGACGGACTCAACAGACAAAATGAGTCAGTGAAGAGTTCCATTTGAAAGAAGGCAGAGCATTGGCACACACCTCCTATTATGTTATCGTCACGGACCAATGGTAGTACGAAGGTGTTTTGCAGGTGGAGCAAACTTTTCTTGAGAGTTTGCTTTGGCAAGCCGTTTTGAACTGACAAAAAGAACATTGTTTTGTTCGAAATGACATCACAGTTCGTTCTTCGATTTGTTTGAAGTATATCGGGGCCTTTAGAATGATAATTTAAGAGACTCACTCCTGCATTTAAATGCGGTTGTCACTGCTGAAACTTTCCAGTAGGTGCGTCCCAATTTGCATACTTGTGCACTGTTCTATGCCGCTTTGTAGAATAAATAGTGCGAATAGAGTGTTCTCACTGAAAATCCCCCCAAAAAAGTGCACTTTAAATACCTGGATGATGCTCTTATTTAACTGAAAAAATTAAGTGTGGAATGTTGGACACTTCATGCACTCAACTGTCGCAGCTTTAATTTCATAGCAGAGGGGGAAGGGCTATCAGACTCCAATGTTGAATGACAAAATAACCTTATAAAGTTCATACATTACACGGTTGAGTACATAGTGCATAAGTACATAGAGTATAAGTCCATAGTGTATAGTACGTCATTTGGGACACAACTAGTGTGTACATGGCCACTGATGACTGGAGTAATGATGCTGAAAATTCATATTTTACAATATATTCACATACTAGAAAACAGTTATTTTATATTGTAAGAATATTTCACAATATTACTGTTTATACTGTATTTTTAATGAAATAAATGAGCATAAGAGCCTTTCCGACCCCAAACTTCTGAACAGTAGTGGTACTGGTACCCGTATGATAAAGTTAATAAAATGTTAAATGCATCTGAGATTGTGCTCAAGATTTCAAACAAAGAACTGTCTAATTGCAGCAACAATCTACCGAATACTGAATACTTAACTTAATGCACTGTGGAATTATCCCATACAAAAACTGGCATCTAATTGTTAATTAGTATTGTCGTCAACTATAAAACCAAAACAAATTTTCTCCCTCATCAAACAATAAAAACCTTTGTTTGCTTTGGATAACTATTAAGTGTAAATGGGAAAATGTCTAATAAGTGACCCAGTCATAGAGAACGCTCCTGTAAACAATAACATTTACAACCACTTCCGTTTTTTGTTGTTGTTGTTGTTGTTGTTGTTTTCATGTGAACAGCATGCTACGGAGCCCCGGACATGACATGCAAATCATGCGCACGATTTACTATTTCGGGAACAAATTAGTAAATCTAATTCGGAAATGAATTAGTAAATTGTGAGCAAGATTTATTTAATTTTTTTCTTGCATGTCATGTGCGGGGCTCCGTAGCATACATTTATGAACAGTAAGGCATATTTGGAATTCAATTAAAAATGTAGTTTTAAATAAATGTATCTGATATCTGGTCACCTGGCCTAAATCTTAAAACCCGTGTTCAGATTCTCCTCTTAATTCAAGTGTTATCACCTTTGTTACATAACAGATAGCTTCAGTAAAGTTTCTGAATCCATGAAACAGAAAGAGTGATTAATAATATGTTTAATTCAGTATTTATTTAGTTACTTTTAGAAATGTAGAAAGTATTTTGCACCTGCATTGCAAATGACAATGCAGTATTTTACAGCAAGTTGTTTAGCAACAGAAAACAAATGGTAAACTAAACCAAGCTTACATCATTAAATATTTATGTGCTGTGTTTAAGTGTCTGAGGGAAACTGTAAAACATTTTCAATTGTAAACATTTAAACATTCTACCTAGTGTGATGTTTTTTTTTTTTTTTTGTTTTTTTTTTACAATTTTCATGCAAAAATAATAAAATAAAAAATATATAAGGAAAATAAACTATAAATAATAAACCAGCTCCATATCGGATTCAGAGTGATCAAAGGCTTAGGGTGTTAGTAGTGGGTACTCGTGCAACATAAGAAGTGACGTACTGAGTGAATGAGACAGAGGGAAGTTAGTGAGGGAAGGGTGTAAAAAATTGGATTTAAAGGTGCTCTAGAATCAAAAATTTAATTTACCTCGGCATAGTTGAATAACAAGAGTTCAGTACATGGACATGACATACAGTGAGTCTCAAACACCATTGTTTCCTCCTTCTTGTGTAAACCTCATTTGTTTAAAAGACCTCCGAAGAACAGGCGAATCTCGAACATAACACCGAACACCGAATCTCAACATAACAGTTGGGATCATTAATATGTACGCCCCCAATATTTGCATATGCCAGCCCTGTTCAAGGCATTACACAAGGGCAGCCAGTATTAACATCTGGATCTGTGCACAGCAATATCATCAGACTAGGTAAGCATGCAAGAACAATAGCGAAAAATAGCAGATGGAGCGACAATAACTGACATGATCCATGATAACATGATATTTTTAGTGATATTTGTAAACTGTCTTTCTAAATGTTTTGTTAGCATGTTGCTAATGTACTGTTAAATGTGGTTAAAGTTACCATCATTTATTACTGTATTCACGGAGATTATTTATCGTTATTATCGTTATTTTCATTTTAGAGGGTCATGAAACCCCAAAACACTTTTTTTGAGCTGTAAACAGATATGTATAGGCTGCACATCATTGAAAACACTAAAGGTACTCATTAATGTTATTCATAAGTGAAAAATTGTTATTTTTGCATTTTTCAGAGCGATTTCTGTCTTTCAGTTTGAAAAGCTGAGTCAGAGCGACGTCACAAAATCTGACGTCATTGTGTACTTTCGGCCCAAGTATGGGCTTGGTCAAACATGCTGACGTAGACTGTTTTCGAGCGATTCTTGACATATATTCATTACATGAAGCTCATTTAATCCAATCACTGTGCTGTAGTATGCATAAGATTATAATTGCGGTATTATGCATGAGGAAGTATCACTTCTCTCGCCTCTGTCTCTGTTGTCATTCAGAGACATATCGTTGGTGTTCGTTTCCTCAGTGCTACAACACAATGTGTTTTCCTACGACGCGACCAGAGCAGAGGTTTGTGTGCATGTGGATTGTTTTGCTGTAATCTACCAGCACAAATTGGAAAATATATTCGCGTGAGATCGCATTACAGCGGAGAATTCAAATGTCACAAAAGTGCGGCTCATTCACCTCTGCCTGCTCTAGCTGCGTTCAAACACGCGAGCCGTAGGCTGTTTCCTTCAGCACAGCAGCACGCGTGGTGTTTGTATCTTGCTTGCGATGCGGTCAGAACTGGATTTGAATACGAACACATGAAAAATACGACTGTTATTATGATATAGACGCGGAGCACGCATATGATCGGTTTCAGCGCAGAGCTCCGCGATGAGTTTAATAACACTAGCCACGTGGTACATAGCTCATACAGAATAAAGTATCCGTGTTTAAAGTTTTTATTTCACACATTCTCCTGCACCAAACATTAACCAGCACGGTGTAGTTATGCACACATATTTCATCAAGTCTTCTTCAAATGAATTATATGTGCAAACTGGACACTGATACAGTGGTGTAGCCTATCTGAACGCGACGACACAATTATTCTAATAGACAAAAGACTGATTTTGAGACTGCAATGCTCGTAAACATAATCAAAGTAGCCTATTATTAGCCCTGAGTTTGTTGTCATATTCTCCGTGCTCATATATTAGTATTCATTATTCTGTATAATGAGTGTGTTCTATGTCTGTGCTTCATTGGTTGTTCTCTCCCCTCTTCTCCCCCTCTACACTCCCACTTTTCCAGAGCTTTACACGCCCATTTTAACAGACTTTTTCCAGCTCAGAGGTGTGAACGACCAGGGGGGTTTCATGACCCTTTAAACACTTGCAGTCTGTATAATTCACAAACACAACTTCATTCTTTATAAATCTATCCAACAGTGTGTAATGTATTGCAGTACATGCAGCATGCATGACGAACATCTTGTAAAGATCCATTCGAGGGTTATATTAGCTGTGTGAACTTTGTATAGGCACTGTATTATAGTTGAGAGCTCAGGGGGACAGGGAGTGCGAAGGATTCAAAGGGTGCCGCAGCCTGAATCGGTGCATAGTTGATGCCCCAAAATAGGCAGTTAAAAAAAATTTATAAAAAAAAAAATCTATGGGGTATTTTGAGCTGAAACTTCACAGACACATTCAGGGGACACCTTAGACTTATATTACATCTTGTGAAAGAACGTTCTAGGGCACCTTTAAATGCAGCCACAGTGTCTAAACGGGTTCAATAAAGGATTCTGCCTCTCTAAGCCCCTCCTTTCCGAGAGCCTACTGTGCTCTGATTGGTCAGATGGCCTAGTCTGTTGTGAACAGTGTTGGGTAAATTACTCAAAAAAAGTAATCCAATACAAATTACAAATTACTACATTAAAATTGTAATTTGATTACATTACTGATTACTGCATGTAAAAAGTAATCAGATTACTAACACACTCCTCTCCGTCCATTTTAGCACTCGTTCTCCGGTGATTCATTGAAGCGCATGCTCATCAAATGATGCATCTGTGCCAAACGTGATTTCTTTTAGAAATGCATTTTACCTAATATTTTTTATTATACAACAAGTAACGTAATTTTATTGACATCAGTAACTTTAATCAAATTACATAAAAATGCATTTAAAATGTAATGCATTACATTACTGCCGTTATCGGGGAAAAGTAATTAGAATACAGTAACGGTTACTTTGTAATGCGTTATACCCAACTCTGGTTGTGATTGGTCTATTCTGCTCTGATTGGTCAGATGGACAGTCTGTTGTGATTGGTCAACTAACAGAGTGTGTCAGAACCGAAACGCCCATTACCATATCTGAATTTCAGCTCTTCCTCAGCACATGATACACAGTGATATGAACAGTAACATTGGCGTCGGTTTTATTGTATCAATTCCAGCACGAATCCTCATCCTTTTGAAGTGCATCAAAGTGGATTTGCTTTGGCAGTGCAGAAAACAGTGTCTTCTCAACATGAACTAAACTCTTCCAGTCTCTGCTACAACTAAAGTGTTTTTTGGGCAGGGCAAAGTATACATTTTCTGGCAGCCAATGAAGACCATATGTGTGTGGGCATATGTAAATTTTTTACATTTGTATTTCCAGGTGGTCCAGGGTTGGATGAGGACCTATCAACAGCGCAGACCCTTGCTTTCAAGGGATCCTGATGCATGAAAATAAAGGTTTGCCAAAAAAAAAAAAAAAAAAAATCTACTTTACATTTTGGTGATTCTACACACAATCTCTGAACCTGGTCAATAGTCACTTCATATGTTGCCTCATCATCCTGTATTGCAGATTCACAAGATGGACAATTTTGAGCAATAAGCTACTGATTTTTCCCTGGCAGTTTGAAGCGATGAGCCTAGAAGAGCTTTAGTGAAATGAGAAATGACTCAAGCATTGGGATCATACTTGTTCATCTCAGGTCTCCTCTTGCAAATATACTCCATTTAAAGTGCAGCGTTGCTGTCTGAATAGTAAGACTCAAGAAGGATGTTAATTTGCCACTGTTACAATTTATTTATTTATTTTAGTTTTATGTATTTTACTGAGGTTCTGTGTTATTAAATCCTTGTGAGAGCTGTTCATTTTACTGAAGTATGCATGAATGTGATTGCTCACTGTGAGTAAACCAAGACCAAACAAGGTCATCGTGCTAAACCATCACAACACACAAGAAACTGTTTTTTATTCTCCAAGAAAACTAGTTTGTCAAGAGAATCGCCCTGTTCAAAGCATGTTGCCGCCATTTGTTTCATTATGCTGGACACACTCATGCTCTGGCCAATTCATGAGAACACCTGCGTTAGATTTGAACTAACCAGAATGTGAGAGTGCTAAATTAAATATTTAAAGACAGACCCCGAAATAAACATTGTCATCATTTACTCACTTTCATGTTGTTCTAAACCTGTATCTATTTCTTTCTACTGTGGACTACAAGAGAAGATGTTGCAGTCCAAACAACATTGGACCCCAATAAATTTCATTGTATGGACAAAAAATAAATAAATAATGGAACTTTTTTTTTTTTTTTTTTTTTCAAAATTTGTTTAGTGTGTCATAATTCTGTAAAACCACTCTTGTAACATGGACAAAAGCAGTGAAGACATTTTCAAAATGGGTTAATTCCATCCACTTCCCTCTAGCAGTTGGTGGTTGAGAAAGGAAATTTTTGAGTTTTTGCAAATACACAAGAGTAATTGCTATTGCTAATCAGAAGCAGAACCAAAAGACATTCTCATTCTAGAGAGCATATTTATTGGACAACAAATGTGAATATACCCGTGAGTGCAAGATGAGTCATCAATATTTTTTGCCCGTTTTGCTGGAAAAATGTACACATATTGCATAACTTAGCAAAAATATATTTGCTGAAATATATTTGCTGCTTGTTTATTTAGTCAACTTTTGGAAATACACTTGTATAGAGATGACCTCAAAGCTAAAAGACATGTAATCACAAATTTTGTTTTATGTGTTCTTCTTTGTCTCTGTGTACAGTCATAAAAACTGATTGTTAAATGTGAGGTTTTGTGCAATGTGAACAGTGCAAGAAGAGAGCGAGTGATTCTGGGTGTGGTTTTTATTTATTTATTTATTATTGTGTTTTGTTCCACTGAAATTAACTGATGTTATCAATGGAGTTTACAGTCTGGTGCTTGGTTGTTAAATATCATATGGTTCTATCAAATAATTTGGTAACACTTTATTTTACAGTGTTATTGTTACACAGGTTACATGTAGTTACTGTAGTAATAACTATAAATTATGCATAATTACATGCAATTAATCCTAAATCAAACTCTCATCCTAACCCTAACCCTATAGTAAGTACATGCAGTTAATTATTATTACTCTGTACTTAAATGTATAATTACACTGTAACATGGACACCTTAAAATAAAGTGTAACCAATTGTTCTTCCATTAATCAGTTCTTATATTGTGAGACATTTGGTCATTGTCAGCATATAATGTAACCCCTACATCAACAGTCAGTTTTCAGCTCCACACACACAAGGCTCAGACGAACCACATCCACAGCCAGAAATCTTCTCTCTTCCTTCTCTCCCCTCACTGAGGCAGAAGTATCTAAACTTCTCTCCATTCATCCTACTACCTGCCCTCTAGATCCCATCTCCTCACACCTTCTACCAGCCATTGCTCCTACACTTTTACCAGCACTCACACATCAACAACACATATCTCCGCACTGGCATATTCCCTACAGCATTCAAGCAGGCTCAGGTAACCCCACTACTTAAAAAACCCACAATACGCCACTTGTAGATAGTTACAGACCTGTCTAGTGAAAACACTTGAATGTGTTGTTTTCAACCAGGTATCATCTTTCCTTTCACAGAATATCCAGCTGGACGTTAACCAATCTGGTTTAAAGAATGACCATTCAACCGATACTGCGTTACTGTTTTGTCACTGAAGCCCTGCGGATTGCAAAAGCTGATTCCAAATCATCAGTTCTCATTCTGCTGGATCTATCTGCTGCCTTCGACACTGTATCATGAGATCCTTCTGTCCACCCTCTCATCAATGGGCATCATCGGAACTCCACTTCACTGGTTTGAATCTTATCTCACAGGTCTTTCAGGGTTGCCTGGAGGGGGGATGTATCCAAAGCACATCAACTGATAATGGGGGTTCCTCAGGGTTCAGTTCTTTGACCCCTCCTCTCTTCCATATACACTACATCACTGGGAACCATCATACAGACACATGGTTTCTCATACCATTGCTATGCTGATGACACAGATCTAGCTTTCATTTCAGCCACATGATCCAGCAGTAGCTGCACGAATCTCAAGCTGTCTGGCAGACATCTCGGCATGGATGAAAGAACATCACCTGCAGCTCAACCTGGCAAAGACTGATCTTCTTGTCCTCCCTGCCAATCTGACTCTACAGCACGATTTCACCATCCTGCTAGGTTCATCATCAATTTCCCCATCTAGGTCGGTCAGAAAAATTTGGAATAATCTTGACCAGCTGACCTTCAAAGACCACATGCAAAGACAGCTCGGTCATGCAGGTTTGCACTACGCAACATCAGGAAGATCAGGCCTTTCCTAACTCAGCAAGCAACACAACTTCTCATCCAATCCCTGGTCATTTCTAGGCTTGATTACTGAAATGCTCTTCTGACTGGACTTCCGTCATGTGCAATCATAACCTCTTCAAATGATACAGAATGCTGCTGCACATATTTTCTTCAAAGGGCCCACGTCACACCTCTCTTCATCTCTCTGCACTGGCTACCACATGCTGCTCGCATCAAGTTCAAGGCATTGATGCTTGCTTACAGATCTACCACAGGCTCAGCACCCTCCTACTTCCACTCGCTCTTACGAGTCTACATCCCTACCAGAAGCCTGTGATTGGTAAGTGAGCAACGGCTCGTGGTACCATCACAGAGAGGCACAAAATCACTCTCCAAAACATTTTTGTTTACTGTTCCTTACTGGTGGAATTCAAAAGACAGCAGAAAACTCATCTATTGTATTCTAGTTTGTGCTACTCTAAGCAATGATTGAAACTTAATATTATGAGCACTTCTTGTGTTTATTTGCCTCTTTATGTTGAATCACTTGCTGTATTCCTCATTTGTAAGTCGCTTTGGATAAAAGCATCTGCAAAATGAATAAATGTAAATATAGAATCTGTTCTGTGTCTTCTGAAATCTAGCACCTAGTGACACATGAAAGGAGGATTGTTCTAAAACCGAGTTGGTTGACTGTACGGAAAGCCGAGTTGAAGTCAAGGAAAAGTTTGCAAAAGTTTGGAATAGTTATGAAGTGATTTCTGGTTTGTCCAGGTTTACCACATTTTAACAGACCTGCTTGGCAAACTGCAGGCTGTTCATATCAGGCAGCAAAACAAGTAAATGTTTTTACAATATCAGATGTGAGTGCTGTCAGCTCCTTCAATTTGTCACACGCCTCATGAATTAACACATGCAACCATTCTATCTTTGAATAGGATTCCCACTGCTTATAGGTCTTCAGTCCTGCTGTGATTTCAAATGATCCTGAAGAGCTTGATGAGCTGGTTCAGATGTGTATGATTAGGGTTGACGCTGAACTCTGCAGGACAGTGGGCCTCCAGGAGCAGGGCTGATGACCTAGGGCTTATAATTAAAAAAAGTTCAAACCAATTACTGGAATATTAATCATTCTATGCTCATTTATAGAGCACTTTAAAACAACCGAAGTAGACCAAAGTGCTGTACAGAAGAATATATAACATAAAATACCCAACTCATACAAGACATAGAATACAAATAAAACAAATTAAGAAACAAATGTCAAAATCAAGAGTCAAAGGCCAAAGAGAAAAGGTGGGTTTTAAGAAGCTTACTTAAAAGAAGACAATGAAAAGGCCTGTCTAATGGGCAGAGGCAGATCATTCCACAGTTTAGGAGCTGCCACAGCAAAGGCACGGTCCCTTCTGAGCTTAAGTTTTGTTTTGGGCACATTCAGGAGTAGTTGATCAGCTGACCTGAGAGAATGGGTGTGTGTATAAGGGTGTAACAGCTCCGAAATGTAGAGTGGGGTAAGAACATTTTAAGATTTAAAAACAAATAAGAGAATTTTAAAATGGATCCTAAAATGGATGGGCAGCAAGTGAAGTGAGGCTAAAATAGGGGAAATTTGCTCGTATTTGCGTGTTCCAGTTAACAGCCGTGCTGCAGCGTTTAGAACCTAGATTTTGAACCTAAAAAAGCTAGATTTAAAGCAGGAACTCAGTAAGATTTGCAAAGCTCCCCCTACTGGTTCCTTCAGTGAATCACACTGTCGTAAATACTCCAAGCACAGCTCTGGACTACAACAACTACAACGCTCACTAGCGCAGTAGTTTTCCAAATACAGTACAAGAAATCTCAATGGAGGTGGGTAATTTTTAAAAATTGTCTTATAAAGTCATAATATATACATTGTTTTTGAATTACCGTAAAGCATTTTGTCACTCTCGTGAACGTGAACATGAGGCGAGATTGTGTCGGGTCGGCGCAGCTCAACTTGCAAGTGCTGTTTTTTGGCGTAGACGTGCCAGAGGGGGTTAGTGCTCGCCTCAAACACACCACTACAAGTCAATTAACCATCGTAAGGACTTAGAAAACTATTTATGAAGATAAAAAAAATAACTTAGTTCTGCTTTAACGACTGCCCTGATCTGACTGTCAAGCTTAAGGTCAGAGTCGATTTTAACCCCTAGGTTAGTAATGGTTGGTTTGTTGTACTGGGCCAAGGCCCCCATATCAACAGAAGGGGTCCCAATGGTGCCACCAAAAACCATCACCTCTGTCTTTTTTACATTAAAACTTAAAAAGTTAAGAGACATCCAGGCCTGTATATCGTCAAGACAATCGAGTAACGGTCTGACAGTGTTGTTCTTTTTTAAGAGGCACATAATTATGGCTATCGTCTGCGTAAAAATGGAAAGACATGCCGTGCTTCCTGATTGAAACCTAGCGGGAGCAAATACAGAGAGAAGAGAAGAGGGCCTAAAACTGAGCCCTGTGGAACCCCACAAGAGAGAGGGGCAGAGGAGAACTCAGAGTCACCACAGCTGACACAGAAAGTCCGACCTTCGAAGTAGGACCTAAACCATTCGAGCGCTATGCCCGTGATGCCCACCCACTGCTCCAAACGTGAGATCAGGATTTCATGGTCAACATGAAATTTAAAGCGTTTTAATTTAAAGCTGATGTACTTGCACATTCAGTTTGTACTGGATGTATTTTTGTTGAACTTCTATTAAAACTAATACTGTTACTACATATGCTTTAATTCTTTCATCTAAAGGGTTGTGTGCACTGACAGCATGAAAGCATATTTCACTTTCAAGTAGAGTTGGCCAGGTTTTGAAGCAAAATAATTTAACTTTATTCAAATGAACAGTGACAAATTTGCAGTTATCAGTGGGAGATGATGGCAATTTATAGTTGCAAAATGCTGTTGAGTGTGAACACTTAGCAGCAAACAACAGTAAGCGTGAACACATTTTACATAATTTTCTTCATGCTACAAGGCACAATTCTTCATTTAAAAAAAAAAGAAAAGGCAGTAACATGTTTGATATGTATATGGATCCTTAATCATGTTCAGATATACATTGTGTACCAGCAAATATTATTTTGCATTTTCATTTGCTGTAACAGCAATGTAGCAACTCATAATGTAATAACTACACATAATGTAAAAACTGCATATAATGTGTAATAAGTATTACATTATTGTTGTAATAAAATGTCCATAATGTAATAATTTTCTCCAAACATAATACAATCTTGAGCTCATAATGTAATAACAATTTTTACATTATGAGAAATGTATTAAATTCTAAACTCACCAAAATAATAATTGTCATTATTATAACAGCTTTTAAAGAAAATGAAGTCCTTTTAACAAAACAGACTGAACCATTTTGTAATTACAGGGGTCTCACACATCCCCCTGGTCCCCCTTTTGCTGCCAAAACAGCCTTGACCCATCGATGCATGGACTCCACTAGACCCCTGAAGGTGTGCTGTGGTATGTGGCACAAAGATGTTAGCAGCAGATCCTTTAAGTCCTGTAAGTTGCGAGGTGGGCCTCCATGGAGCGGACTTGTTAGTTCAGCACATCCCACAGATGCTTGATTGGATTGGGATCTGGGGAATTTGGAGGCCAAGTCAACACTTCAAACTCATTGTTGTGCTCCTCAAACCATTCCTGAACCATTTTTGATTTGTGGCAGGGCACATTATCCTGCTGAAAGAGGCCACAGCCACCCGTTTCTATGAAAGGGTGTACATGGTCTGCAACAATGCTTAGGTAGGTGGTACGCGTCAAAGTAACATCCACATGGATGGCATGGACCCAAGGTTTCCCAGCAGAATATTGCCCAAAGCATCACACTGCCTCCGCCGGCTTGTCTTCTTCCCATAGTGCATCCTGGTGCCATGTGTTCCCCAAGCGGCGCACACGCACCCGGCAATCCACGTGATGTAAAAGAAAATGAGATTTGTCAGACAAGGCCACCTTCTTCTATTGCTCTGTGGTCCAGTTCTAATGCTCACTGTTGGTGCTTTCGGCGGTGGACAGGGGTCAGCATGGGCACCCTGACTGGTCTGCAGCTATGCAGCCCCATACGCAACAAACGGCGATGCACTGTGTATTCTGACACCTTTCTATCAGAACCAGCATTGACTTCTTGAGCATTTTGAGAAATGCTAATTATTCGGCCCTCACCAGCTCGTTGACTGATCTAACTAAAAAGGATGCTCCAGATATGGTCCAGTGGACGGAGCTGTGCCAGCAGGCCTTCACCCAAGTGAAGGCTGCTCTATGTGGCGGGCCATTGCTTCACTCTCCTGACTTTTCTCTCCCTTTTCTGTTGCAGACTGACGCGTCGGACAGGGGGCTGGGTGCTGTCCTGTCCCAGGAGATAGAGGGTGAGGAGCGGCCGGTACTGTACATTAGCCGTAAGCTCTCTAAGAGAGAAGCTAAGTACAGTACCGTAGAAAAAGAGTGTTTGGCTATCAGGTGGGCCGTCCTCACCCTCCGCTATTATCTCCTGGGACGGGAATTCACTCTCTCTTCGGACCACGCTCCCCTGCAGTGGCTCCACCGCATGAAGGATACCAACGCGCGGATCACTCGTTGGTATCTGGCTCTACAGCCTTTTAAGTTCAAGGTGGTCCACAGGCCGGGTGTTCGGATGGCTGTGGCCGATTTCCTCTCCAGAAATGGGGGGGGGGGGGGGGGGGGGCTGCAGGCCGGACGGCTCCCCGGCCTGAGTCGGGCGGTGGGGGTATGTGGCGAGGGGGGCGTGGTTCAGCGAGGTCTGCAACCGGAGAGAATAGCGGGAGACGCTTGGTAAGTGAGTGGGTTGAATACAAATCACGAACACCTGTTTCTCATTCCAGTGATTGGCGCGGAGACAGGACAAAACGCCGTGAGAAGCAGGAGTGTGTGAGAGAGAGGGGAACTGCTGACTGAGTCGAGTCGAGGTTCTTGGAGTGAAGCCCTTGTGGATTGTGTATACCAAACTTGGAGAGAAGCCCTTGTGGATGGTGTATACCGAACCTGGAGTGAAGCCCTTTGTGGATTGTTTATTTTTGTTGTTGTGCGTTGCACAGACTTTCTGTTGAACCTTTTTGAAAGTTAATAAAGGCTCAGTCAGCAGTTGTTCGTCGACCCTGACCTCTTCCTTCCCTCAACTACGAACTTAAGTGTACTACACTTACGCTTGCCCATTTTTCCTGCTTCTAATGCATCAACTTTGAGGACAAAATGTTCACTTGCTAGCTAATATATCCCACCCACTAACAGGTGCTGTGATGAAGAGATAATCAGTGTTATTCACTTCACCTGTCTAAAGTGAAGACAAAGTAAAGACAAAATAAAAAAAAAAAAAAAAAAAAAAAAAAACAGACAGTAAAAACAGAAGGTCACATTTTATTATTGACTGTTTGTTTTACCAACTAAGAAGTACAGCACTATTAGAGTTTTATCCCTCTGCCTAATGTGAGAATAAGTATTGGGACAGTTTAACTTAAAGTAAATGTAAAAGTGTAAAAGATAATATTTAATTGTAAATCCCTTGCAAGCAATCACAGGAGTCTGTGACCCATAGACATCACCAGACTCTTGGTTTCACACTTTGAAATGCTTTTCCAGGCCTTTAATGCAGCCATTTTCAACGGTTGCTTGCTTTGGGGAGTTTCTGCCTTTAGTCTCCTCTTCAGCTGATGAAATGCTTGTTCAATAGGATTTAAATCTGGAGATTGACTTGGAATGTCCAGTTTGGAATGTACTGAAAAAGACAGATACCACTGGCAAGCTTCAGCAACTGACAATGACCAGGGGTGCGTTTCCCAAACAACGATGCAACTCGCTGCTGAACTACCATAGTACGATGCATCGTTGAACAAATCAACTAGCTAGTCACGACTGTTTCCCAAAACCGTATTGTCGTAAACCTGTCATTCAACCACGTTGGTGAATGACGTCACGCAGGTGGTGGAGTAATAACTTCTTTAAATGAATCCGTTTGAGATCAAAGTTCCAACCACACAAGTTTGCGATGCAGTTTGTGAATATTCATTTGAACTATGGCTTCTGGAAACACCAAATCATTGAACTATGCAAGTAACGACGGAACTTGCGATGTTAGTTAGATAACGATGCTTTTGAGAAACGCATCCCTGGTCAGCTGAGAAAATCAACAACAGTTGATGATAGACAAATGACAAGGGCTATATAAAAATATATAAAATAACTGTCAGAAAAATCACCGGCAACCTCCAGATATCTGGGGTGATGGTCTCACAATTTGCTGTTTGCAGGAGACTTCACCAACAGAATTACAGAGGCTACACAGCAAGATAAACATCTGATCAGTTCCAAAAATAGGAAAGCCAATTTCAATTTGCAAAAACACACAGAGATGAGCCAATAGAGTTTTAGAACAGAATTTTATGGACAGATGAGACAAAGTTTAACCTTTATCAAAGTGGGAAAGCAAAAGTGTGGAGAAAACAAGAAACTGCAAATGATCCAAAGCATACAATCTCATCTGGAAAGCATGGTGGAGGTGTCATGTCATGGGCATGCATGTCTGCCTCGGGAACAGGCTCACTCATCTTTATTGATGACTTATTCAATGATGGCAGCAGAAGAATGAATTCAGAAGTGTACAAAAGAATCTTGCCTACCAGTGTAGAGAAGAAAATGCCACCAGACTCACTGGGAAGTGCTTTATATGGCAACAGGACAATGACCCAAAACACTAGTACTGCCAACTCCATCAAGATTATCATGGTAAAGAAATTTTGGGGTCTTAGATTGACCAAGTCAGTCTCCAGATCCTATTGAACAAGCATTTTACCATATGAAAGGAGACTCCCCAAACTCCCCAAAACAAGCAACAGTTGAAAATGGCTGTATTATAGGCCTGGAAAAGCATTTTAAAGTGTGAAACATCACGTGATGTCTATAAGTCACAGACTCGCTCCTGTGATTGCTTGCAAGGGATTTACAATTAAATATTAGCTTTTACACTTTTACAATTACTTTAAGTTAAACTGGCCCAATAGTTATGCTCATATTAGGCAGAGGGATAAAACTCTAAACGTTCTGTACTTAGTTGGTAAAACATTTTGTGTTGAAACAGTCAATAATAAAATGTGACATTCTGTACTTCTGCCTCATATTAATCTTTTAATCATATTTATAACTGGTCTTGACACTACAGCTAACAAAGCAATTTTGTCTTTACTGTCCCAGTACTTATGGAGGGCACTGCATATATATGTATATATATATATATATATATATATATATATATATATATATATATATATATATATATATATATATATATGGCTGGAAATGGCTGAGATTCCACTGGGGGGACTCTAATTGCGAAGATTATTTATTATTTTTTTATTTATATTTGTTTTTTGTTTTTTTACTTTGAATGACTTTTCAGATGTATTTAAATATAAAATATTATATTATCTATAATAACATTAAACAGGTCTATTTCATGTTTCCTCCAAACTATTTTTTATTTTTTAATTATCAAGCAGGCACATGAAAGGTCAATGAGCAACATTTATGAATTGTGTGTGGCGCAAACATGTTCATTCAGCAGAATCTTGGAGAAAGTTACCTGTTTGATTTTAGCCAAATTAAATATACATTATACTATAGGAATTTGCATTTGTGGTGCATACTGAATTGAACAGGTCACAAACATTTTAAATAGATTTGTCCTCAGGTTAAAGAAAACTGAATGTTTTGGATGCTCAGTTTAGTATACTTTGAAAATCAAACAATTATTAAACACATTTAAAGGGGAATCCAGTTTTAATGGAAAAGGAAGCTGCAATAAAGCAACAGCCTATAGTTAACAATCAATTGTTTACAAAGTGCCATGGGAAGCCAGACTATCTTTACTTAAAATGCTCTGATACTGAACATGTTAATTTCTTGTCATTTGGTCCGTGTACGTTTTGATAGTTTGTTTTCCAATTTGAAATGAAATAGGCAGAAACGAGAAAACGGTCGTTTCCCGTTTTTTCGTTTGTTAAAAAAAAAACGGAAAAACGAGATTTTGACTCGATTTTCGTTTTTTTCGGGTCACGGATAGAAAACGGAACACGACTTCAAAACTCGTTTTCCACATGTGGGCGGTCATTACACGCCCCTTTCAGCCGATTGGTCAATCAAATCTGAGCCAGTGACGTCATTTTCAGTTCGTTCAACAAAATAACAGTCCTCTGCCGCTATATCAGTAGATGTCATAAATCGGCTTTCTTCTGTGCAACCTAACGCGTATTTCACAGAAATATTTATTTCAGAAATGTTAATCAGCACACAGACTGTTGTAATGCTGTTTGTAGTTTAATATGCATAGTGAAACTGCACTACCCACATAGAGGAGCGGATGAAAAGCACAGATTTAAAAAAAAAAAAAAAAAAACTACAGTTTTTATTTTATTCTATTTTGAATAAATAGATTAAATCACAATAAATAAGTAGTGTAAGCAATTTTGAAAAACGAACAATAGCTCATCTCTCTTTATTTATTTATTTTATATAGCCTAACATTGCCTGCTGATATAGGCTAATGTTAATAACCCTTTGGTTAAAAGATTGAGGGAATATGTAAAGATCAAACATTAAAGATCAAAATTACAGCTAGCTATTTTAGTTATAATATATTTTAATAATATATAATAATATTATATATATTTTAATAATATATAAATGTTAAGCCAAAACGAATTAATTTAAAGCTGAATTGAAACGGAAACCGGCGTTATAACTAGGCAGCTAACCAAAATACGTGACTGTTACGTAACTGCAACGTAATTTGGTGACCAAACTTTCGTCGTGGCGACGTAACTAGTTACGTTGTGGCAACCGGAAAAGTGAAATTCCCAGATACGTTGCCACAACGTAACTTTGTGACGTTGCCAGTTAGTAACTGCGACGTCGTGGCAACGTTGTGTATCAATGGTTGTGTGATGGTAATCAGTTGGTAATTTTTATATTTATTTATTTTTCTATGGGCGGACATGCAGTAGTTTAACCTAATTTATGTCCTCATTTGCCCAAACTAATTTAAAGGCTATTCCAACAGCTGTGAACAATGAATGCAGAGCTCAAAATTAATTCAATTCATTTATTTTGAAAAACACGCAGAACATGAACAAAAATCCAAATAAAAATAATGAAATACACCCAAACTATAAATAAAAACATATCGTCTACAGCGAAACATAAAATAAAAGCATTCAAGACGTTTTGCACTCAGTATCATTAAAAACATATGCTATGCTAGCGTAACATTTTGCCAACATATATTTCAGACGTTCAATCACAGAGGTAAAAATATTAACATAAAGTACTTAAGGTAGACTGTGGGTAATGTTACTTAAACAATCTGACGCAGTTGTTAAACTTTATTGCTATAAAACTGACGAGAAACACGGAGAAACGTCGACGCTGTCCTCTCCAGCAGCTTGAATGTTTTCCCGGTTGCCATGGCAACTCTAACGGCCACCAGCACTAACGTAAACATAACAATAAAAAAAGGTTTTGCGTCTTTCCAAAGTTAACTTTATACATTTTTATAAAAGCCATTTATTCGTTGTCACCTCGGAAAAATAAATTCTTCTCTCAGAAAAATTAACTTTACTCTCTTGTCAACGTGGAGGCGCGCGCTGTATGTCACGTCACTATATATAAAAAGCAATCATCCATATTCTGATTTGGTGAAAGGAAACATTATTTTTTTCTTAAGGGACATTTCAGTCTTGTGTCTGACGTTTAATTACACATTTTAAATGGCAAATTCTGGTAATAATAACATATAAGAACGCGTAAATGATGGTAATGAAATTACCAGCACATGACGTTGCTGTAACGTTGCCAGTAAGTCATGGAATGACCATTATATTACGAATAGAGTACGTATCTGGAACGTCCTTGGTTTTCTTATAACGTTAGGAGATCGTACTGACGACGTTGTGATGGTAATTTGATGGTAATAATATTACCGGCATACAACGTAGTTACGTTACTAGTAAGTCATGGAATTACCAATATATTACGAATAGAGTACGTATCTGGAACGTCCTTGGTTTTCTTATAACGTTAGGAGATCGTACTGACGACGTTGTGATATGGTAATTTGATGGTAATAATATTACGGGCATACAACGTTGTAGTTACGTTACTAGTAAGTCATGGAATTACCAATATATTACGAATAGAGTACGTATCTGGAACGTCCTTGGTAATCTTATAACGTTAGGGGGTCGTACTGACGACGTTGTGAGATGGTAATCTGAAGGTAATGAAATTACTGGCATGCGACGTCGTAGTTACGTTGTCAGTTAGTAAGTCATGAAATTACCAAAAAGTACGAATACATTACGTAACTGTTACGTCGTGTGTTAGCTGGGACCTCTCTAATTTGACACAAATCCAAATGTTTCAATATTCACGATTTGGAGGCTAAACTATATTTATTATTTAAACGCTTTTATTGTAGCCTACACAGACTACTTAAAATGAGCAGTGTAACTTTTTATATATTTGGTTGAATGTATGTTATTTTGACAGTTAACAGGCTGTGATGTCAAGTTACTAAAAATGATGTTGCGCGTGAGGCGCCGACGCGTTCACTTGAATTTTCTTATCCTAAAAGCGGAAACAACTTAAAATACTCAGACATTTATGGTCAAATATATGTAACACCATTCGAATCTGTGAAGGGTTAAATAGGCCTATTATTTTTGTACTCACAATAAAAACAAAACATTGCTCGTAAAATAAACAAAGAAATTTTCTGCCGTCTCGGTTTCCTTTCTGTGAACTTCTCAAAAATGAACCGACACTCATATTGTCGCATTTTTTCCCCTTTCATTTTGGTAATATGTTAATTACTTAAGTGAAATAAATTTCGCGCATAGACATAGGCTATTTATTCCTTTTATATAATTGAATCCTTTGTTCTCCATTCACAGAAGCGCTGCAGGTGCGTGATGATGATGAATCCTCATGTTCTGTTGTTTATTCTGCTATTTGTTCATGTAGGCTAAAACTAAACCCCTGGGATTTTTTTAATGATTCACAGACATTTATCAAATGTCGTTTAATTCTAATTTAATTAATGAAATGATGATCACATCAGTTAAAAAGTCAGGGGGAAAAAACAGAAATTATATTGACAAAGCAACAATAATTTTCGTTTAGTTTAAGTTTTTCAAAACATCCACAGAACTGCATAGAGTAAATTTTCCCGCTGTTTAAGCCACGAATATTTACAAAATAAAATAATTACAAAGATGATAAAAGATAATAAAATAATTACAAAGATAATAAAAGTTCTATGTTTAATATACGAGAGTTTTTGTTTTGCTGTTGTCCACTAAAGCAATTGACGCAGAATCGCCAATAGCCGTTAAATCGAAATTGAAAGTAAATTGTTCAGGGCCATTTATAGCTAATTCATTCAAAAGCGAAGGAAAGACAGAAAAAGTGAGGATAGCAAGTAAACTGTGACATATAATAATGTTCACTGTGTTCATAAAAGTGTTTAATTTAAGAGATAAAATCAGCACGGCCATTTATAAGCTAAGGAAAACTAAAAAGCCCCCCGATGGTGATAACGTTATGGTGTTGCCACCTATAGCCCATTTTCTAATATGACTGCATAGTCTACTGCAAGGAATGCGTCTGCTAAATGATTGAATTTAAATGTATAAAATGTAAACAAAACATTAAAATAAGAAGAAAAAAAATGAGTGCAGTAGCCACTGATCTATAATAGAGAATAGTCTATCATTATGTATAGCCTATTGATCGGTGGTAGTAGCCCAAAGGATGTCATGCGCTTGGTAATGGATGTAGAGGCAGAGGTGGAGATTCCAGGGGTCAGAAAGTAAAAGTCCTGCCATATTTTTATTCCACCCACTGAAGCATTAATGAGATAAATAAGTGATTAATTGAGTGATGATTGAGCATTATTGAAGACACCTGATGATAACAACCAGAATCACCAAAGGAGAAAATCACAATTTTTAAGTTACCATCATCGAGGTCAGGGTTTGTTTTAGTTGAGCTCTTGACCCTTGCCTTTTAGTATTAGATTTTGTTTGGGCAGTTTTAACTGCATTAAAACCAACCAGACAAGCAAAGTTAAAAGATGATCAGGTGTTGTTGGTTATGTTTTCTCAAAATCATTATTTGATCTGAATCACTGAGCTCATTTAGAGCCCAATCTCTGAGTTAGTTTTACATTATTGATTACAGCAGCACTGTGATTCTGCAGAAGATCAGCTTATACAATACAGATTTTTTTTTTTTTAAAGTTGTCCTTATCACAAAAAAAAAAAAAAAAAAAAAAATTTAGGCACACACAAACATCAAGTATCAGCCTGTGAATCTCAACAAAGGTGACAAGCAACATATTCTGATCAACAGATCAACTCTGAACATTAGAAAACAAGCTACTAAAAAGTCACAGAAAAACAGCAAAATTTTAATAGTGAGAATAAATGAAATTACTAAGACAATTAAGCTCATAATTTATTCATGCAGCAATGCATGATGGGAGCCATGGATGAATTTTGATTGGTGGCTCCCAGAATGCACTGCAACATGCTTTATCATGGCCACCACTGTTGAGATTCACAGGATGATTCTTGATGTCTGTGTGTTTAAATGAGCTCTGCTTTTTTTTTTTTTTTTAAATCAGAACTAAAAAAAAAAAAAAAAAATGTATTGTAAAAGCTGATCTTGTGCTGTAGAATCACAGTTCTGCTGTAATCAATAATGTAAATCTAACTCAGAGATTGGGCTCTAAATGAGTTCAGTGATTCAGATCAAATAATGTTTATGTAAAAACATAACCAACAACACCTGATCATCTTTTAACTTTGCTTGTCTGTTTGGTTTTAATGCAGTTAAAACTGCCCAAACAAAATCTAATATTAAAAAGTCAAGGATCAAGAGCTCAACTAAAACAAACCCTGACCTCGATGATGGTAACTTAAAAATTGTGATTTTCTCTTTTGGTGATTCTGCTTGTTATCATCAGGTGTCTTCAATAATGCTCAATCATCACTCAATTAATCACTTATTTATCTCATTAATGCTTCAGTGGGTGGAATAAAAATATGGCAGGACTTTTACTTTCTGACCCCTGGAATCTCCACCTCTGTGTAGAGGCATTTACATTTTACATTTTAAAAACACAATGACAGCTTACATTTACATTTACATTTATTCATTTGGCAGACGCTTTTATCCAAAGCGACTTACAAGTGAGGAATACAACAAGCGAGTCGTCATGACGAGGCAAATAGACAAGAAGTGCTCATAATACAAGTTATAGGCAGTGCTCAGATTATCCTAAGATACAATAGAGAGGGATTAGAGGAAGTGAAAGGATAGGAATAAGAAGGTTTTTTTTTTTTTTTTTTTTTTTTTTAAGATGAGGTTAAGTGCTCACGAAAGAGATGGGTTTTCAGCTGTCTTTTGAATATTGCCAGGGATTCCGCATTCCGGATGGAGGCAGGAAGATCGTTCCACCAGCAAGGAACAGTGAACGAGAACGTTCTGGAAAGTGATTTTGTGCCTCTCTGTGATGGTACCACAAGCCTTCGCTCCTTTAATGAGCGCAGGTTTCTGGTAGGAGTGTAGACTCGTAAGAGTGAGTGGAAGTAGGAGGGTGCTGAGCCTGTGGCAGATCTGTAAGCAAGCATCAACGCCTTGAATTTGATGCGAGCAGCAAGTGGTAGCCAGTGAAGAGAGATGAAGAGAGGCGTGACGTGGGCTCTTTTGGGCTCGTTGAAGACGAGACGTGCTGCTGCGTTCTGAATCATTTGTAGAGGCTTGATTGTGCATGATGGCAGTCCAGCCAGAAGAGCATTGCAGTAATCAAGCCTAGAAATTACCAGGGCCTGGACCAGAAGTTGTGTTGCATGTTCTGTTAGAAAGGGCCTGATTTTCCTGATGTTGTATAGTGCAAATCTGCATGACCGATTGAGATTCGTGCAGCTACTGTGGGATCATCTGGTTGGAATGAAAGGAAGAGTTGTGTGTCATCAGCATAGCAATGGTAGGAGAAACCATGTGCCTGAATGATGGGACCAAGTGATGTAGTGTAAATGGAGAAGAGGAGGGGTCCAAGAACTGAACCCTGAGGAACACCCGTGGTCAGTTGATGAGCTTTGGATACCTCCCCTCTCCAGGCAACCCTGAAAGACCTTCCTGTGAGATAGGATTCAAACCAGAGAAGCGGAGTACCTGTGATGCCCAGTGATGAGAGAGTGGACAGGAGGATCTGATGATTCACCTTAAAAACAGACTTAATTAAATTTACTGTAGGTTTTTTAAACTTTTTATCTGTGCAAACATATTTCTGTGAAATACGCGTTAGGTTGCACAGAAGAAAGCCGATTTATGACATCTACTGAGGACTATTATTTTGTTGAACGAACTGAAGATGACGTCATTGGCTCAGATTTGATAGACCAATCGGCTGAAAGGGGCGTGTAATGACCACCCACATGTGGAAAACGAGTTTTGAAGTCGTGTTTCCGTTTTCTATCCGTGACCCGAAAAAAACGAAAATCGAGTCAAAATCTCGTTTTTCCGTTTTTTTTAACAAACGAAAAAACGGGAAACGACCGTTTTGTCGTTTCTGCGTATTTCATTTCAAATTGGAAAACAAACTATCAAAACATACACGGACCTCATTTCGTGGAATACAGCCAGGTTTTGTTCCTAATGGGCACATCTGTCATATTAGCAGAACACATTTTACACATGAGGAAAACCAATGTTTAGTCAATAATTCAAAAAGAACCATACTTTTAAGCTCTTGATTTACTTACTTGGCCTTATGAAAAAGTAGTTCTTGTAATTGTTTAACCATAGCATTTGTTACAAAAAGGATATAATACAGGTAGACTATTGATTGCATGTTTAGGACAATGTTAACTTTTTTCTGTCTTTTTAAAAATCTATTCCCTTAACAGATTATAAATTATTCAACAAGTTAGTTAAAATGTAGCACAATAAATTAAACCGATAACTCAATTTTTATGAATTCTCACAAATCATGTTTTTTTTTTATTATGCATTCCAAGTAGCCTAATATCAATCAAACTGCAGTTGGGTTGTTTTGATTAAGTAATAATAACTTTAAAAAATACAGGTAAATTAAAAATCTAGCAAAAGCAGATAACTCCAACAGTCGTTTTTTGGCAAAAGCAGATAACTCCACATTTCGTGTTTCATAGTTAAACAAAACCGCGGTAATTGCATTTAAAACACACTCAAACACACATGTGCACACAAGCGCGCGCGCACACACACACACAAACAAACAGATAAACAGATCGGCACACAAGTAAACACACACACAAACAAACAAACAGATCGGCACACAAGTAAACACGCACACACACGCAAGCAAAAGAACAACCAATTTTTCAGCATGTAAGACGTGTATTCAAGGTGTACAAGGACTTACAGGAGTCGAAATTATAAATCCTCGATCACTTTTAGGCTACGTCCACACGAAGCCGGAGCTTACCCTAAACCGATCTTTTTTTTTTCCTCGTCTCAAAAAATATCTGCGTCCACACGAAACCACTGAAACGACTCAAAACGATGTAGTATACATGCCAGACAATTATGTGGCGCTGTAATTCTGCCGCAGAAATGCACTTAAAGCAGCGAAGAAGACTTGGAGCATGCGCATAAACCTTGCGTGCTGAATACAAACTTTAGCAAAGCTTAGAAATAACACTTTATTTTGGTTCAGTGGCTTCTGCAGCACGAACACAAGCATGTAGAGTCTGCTATTGCTGTTGTTGGTACTGTTTTGTAGTGTTAGCGCGTCTGACTAGGGTCGACACGTGGGGTGATGACATCATCGTTTCAGAAAATATACGGATTGCCCCGTCCACACGACAACGCCAAGCCGGCGTTTTCAAATTTTTCCACTCTGGGACCCGGTTTCAAAAAATACCGGTTTAATAAGGCCCGTGTGGACGGGGCCTTAGTCAGCTTTGACAAAACTTCCCTCAGCTAGCGCGTCTTTTTGAAGTGACTAGAAGCCTTGTCACCTGACCTGAATACTGTGCACTGATTCGCTTAAACGGACTTATCGGTTTCTATGGTTTCTGTACACAAACAACAAGGGCGCTTGTCAGCTTCTGCTGTAAAATGTGAACTTGCGATGCCTGACAATGGACAAAACCGGCTTTTCTGACAAAATGGATTTAGGGTACAGAACGTGCTATATATGGAGAATAATGCACAGCACTTAGTTTTTTTTTTTTTTTTTTTTTTTTTTTTTTAATGGCGTTTATCGGTTTTTGCAAATGAACTCTTCAAATAGAATAGAACGTGATAAATTCTAGTAAAGGTGGTCATGAGAAGTTTAAAAAGCTTGCAGGATCATCATCATGTTTCCTCCTCTTTTCATCAGTTTTTAGATCATGTTTGACTTTCTCCATAGCGTTTTCCTACATTCTCAATAGAATTCAAAAGGGTTGCACATGTTATCATAGGAACGGCACGCACAAGTCTTAGACTTTTGGAGCGCGCTGGTGAACGCGCGCCACTCAAAAGCTCCGACTGCGCGATGTATACAGTTAATTAACAGCCTGATTCTAAGTTTCGGTGTGAGGTTTAGAGTACCTTCAACATGTGAGAAGTGCCGGTACGCAAGAAAAACGAGGGTACGCTACAGATTAAAATATAGCTAGAAGTGCCGGTGCGGCCCACTTCGAGCACTGAGTAAGATCGCGTGTGTGTTTGAATCCAGATCGCGATCTTTTAATGATTAATCATGCAGTTTTACTGTGCTATGTTTTGTGCTTAATTAGTATCAGTTTCGTAGGCTATTGAGAGAATAAAATACAGAAATCCCTTCATTTCCCTAAAAAATCGAACCAATTTGAACTGGAACGCTGTCCCCCCTCGAAATTCACTCCCCGGACGCCGTGGGACATTTCCACCTCTCTCTCTCTCTCTCTCTCTCTCTCTCTATATATATATATATATATATATATATATATATATATATATATATATATATATATATATATATATATAAAATCTCACAAGTGACTGTCAAGAACATTTTACCTCCAAAACTGATGACTGTTCTCTGGTATAGTATCCAATGCCTTGGACATTTTTTAGCTTTGTTCAGTAAAATATAATAATAACATGAATATAAGTCTGTTGCATTTCGCAGGTAGTTTAAGACTGGATTTAGATTTTTAAAAATGTACTCTACGGAAATAGGCTAATACTTGTGTTTTATGTATGACAATATGACCGCTTTTGGAGTTTATAATCTAATACATTTTTAAATGTCTAAAGTAAAAATTACATTGATCCCAAGATTTTATTACATTCAGAAATTATGAATATTGATAAAAAAAAAAATATATATATAGCCTACTTGTGAGGTATTACAGTACAAGTTGATACAAGCAAGCCTGAAATACCCACAACCGTTGTTTTCAGAGGGAGATTTAAAAAAAAACATCTTACAAAGTCTAAATTATATTCCACAATGGAAAAATTGTATATACATATAAGTTAACTAAATAACATGTTATAAGCTTTGGAGATTTTGAACCAAGATGATTTGACTCTGGCAGGGAAAAATAGAAACCAAGTGAAGAATATAATGTCATTATGGCTAATTAGGAGAAAAGGATTGAGATGGAAACATTCATGTCTAGTCACACTGAATTCTTACAATAGAGATGCATTCATTCCAAGCAATAACTTGAAGAAATACAGCCACACCAAGATATGTACGAATTCTTAACTTTATTACCATTTTGAATATAAATTCCTGCAGTCCACAATAGAAAATGCAGAGTGTATACATTGAAAAGACTGATCCCAAACCAGTTGTGTGCACGGGCACATAAAAACAAGACATCAGTATTGAGGGGGCATGTTAAAAACCACTTTGTCAAACAGCCATAGTACCATCATGATCTAATAAATGGGGGCTCAGAGCTAAGCAACTAGCAGGATGTAGTTTATCACAAAGAAAAAAAGAAAAGAAAAAGCCCTAACCTTTAGGTGCCACACTAAATCATTTTGTCCATGATACAACAAATCAAAAAGTCAATTCAGTGCACCAAACATACGTATAGAAAAATAAACTAAAAACACACAAACCTATATCTCTACCACAGTCTGAACTTGTTTTGCATCTCTGTGACTCAATGCAGTAATTCCTGTGGTGTGTCCAGATGTTTATACATGAAAGTTTCTGTTCATTGATGCACACTGCTGTAAGCAAAACCAGTTTAAAACAAAAATAAAAGCAACAAAAATCCCACACTGGAGACAGTTAGAAATGGATCAGACACTGCACTTGGAAAGAAACACACACTCTTGCCAAAGGCTGCACTGAGACCAGCTGAACGTCGTCAGGAAAGAGAAGAGTAATCCGTCATAGGCTGTTGTAAAGTGAGGTATGAACGTGACGGTCAAGTCCAGAGTAGAACTGACCTGGTTGCAGTATTCCGGGTTTAATTAACCATGTTTGTAGCAGCATTAAGTTCTGAGAGGAGACCCAGTCACTGGACCGATCAGCGTTCCCTGACATGGAATTTAACACGTCAAAAAAAAAAAAAAAAAAAAAAAAAAAAAAAAAAAAACAACCCACACCAAACAAACGTTGTCTGAGTGGACTATTATAGGACAGAAGTGACATGGTTGGGAAGCTAAATGGAATGATCTAGCATTTTCTATTAAAAAACACAACATTTAACTTTTGCATGCAATATTAACAGATTTGGGGCTGATAAAAGCACTGCTGGCGTCAAATCAATTGCAGTGCATTTTTGGAACAAGGATCAGGCTGCCCAACTTAAGTTGGTGGTAAAAAAAAAAAAAAAAAAAAAAAAAAAAAAAAAAAAAAAAAAGGCTGAGTCACTTCCAAAATTAAAACCAATCATCAAGCAAATGGTTCCTTAGCATATCCAGTAAGCGGAATTACACCGAAAACGGGCAGAAATGGGCTGACTACGTAGCCTTTGTGTGCCAGTAAATTTAAATCACAGAAAGTGTAATCATGATGGTGGCGAGATGGCAGAGGGTGTTAAAAAAAAAAAAAAAAAAAAAAAAAGGCTTCACAACAAAGCATTCAATGATATGTTGATTACAAGTTAAAAGTCCTCTAAATTATACTCACTCAAAAATACGCTCAAATTTTATTTCTAGCTTGAATCACGGAGTAGCTAAAAAGTTTAACTGGAGACATTGAGTTACCACACACGCACACACAACCCAAGTAAAAACAAACGAGTAGGTCAATTCACCTTTGTCCAGTACACAATGACATGAATTTCACACAACCTACCATATCTTATACTTGTAAAAATAATCTTGAATTCTCAAGGCCTGAAACTGTTGTTTGCGAAAAGAGAAAACTTCAGTATTTTGCAAATCGCTTTGTGTCAAGCCACCATCAGAGCATATCTTTGTCCAGTATAACGACAGACGCTTTCGACCAATTACCCATTGAGTGCGAGACATATACAGACAGGCATACACATGTGCATGCATCCATGAATGGACATACAGTATTTTGAGTCTTTTTCCAGTGGTGTTACACAGAGAAGGCGCATGAAGTGTGCAAGCCTCCCTGACACTAGGGGGCGCTAGAGCGTAAGGTGAATTGGAGGGCTAGGGTGGCACTAGTGTAAGGGGGGGGGGGGGGGGGGGGGTCAGTCCAGCTCTGGTCAACAGGAAGAAATAACGTTGGATTGTGAGGTAGCACGAGTTGCTAGTTACTGTTCCTCTTCCTCCTCCTCTTCTTCCTCCTCAGAGGACTTAGATGGCTGCTCCTCCTTCTCCTGTATTGAAGACAACAAATGAGAAAATCATTTACATATTTGCGTTAAAGCATGCAAAATACAAAAATGCAATGGTCACAAATTCACACAACTACTGTCTATCATCTCAAATACAAAAGAATTAATGAATCTCAGTCATGTCTCGATGGGCCTGTCCGAATACCCACTTGATGCGGCAGGAAGTGCGCAAGACTGCCCCAGGTCTTAAAAACCCCCAAAGTTCAGTGCCCTTAACACACACCATCTCGAATACCACTTTGAAGCAGTATTCAAGGCTAAGCATATCCCATCATGGAACTCACATGCCCCAAAATCACAAGATGTTGAGAAAACATTTCACTGCAAGTTATTAGATATTATGTATAATTTGATAGTAAAACAAAGTGTTGCACATTGTATTGGTGCAAAGATGTGTACAACATTTGCAACTGCTTTTTAATCACTTAATCAGAAGCACCACAATTACTAAACTGTTACACAGGGACTACTGAACATTTAGAATATATATATATATATATATTTTTTTTTTTACTGAAAATAAAATTAAAGTTCAGTAAACACTTGCATTTTCACAACCGCTCTAAGTGTGCGCCATTTGGTAACCAAAAGTTCTACACACACTTGTAGACTCCACGGCCACTTGAACACTTTGGCCAAATACTGGAAATATCATGCAAGTAGAAAACTGGTCAAGTGCAAAGAACGCAAGTGTGGGTATTTGGACAGGCCCAGTGACTCATAACTTCCGCTGCGTTCATTAATTTAATACAGTCTTCTGTGTAATTATGGGTCACAAAATAGGACTGCTGCCAACTTAACACTTTGAGCAAATGCTCAAAGACAACACGCGATAACACTTCTCCATTAAAACATTAAACTTGACCATAACAAAGGGTTTTAAACATGTTGCATATATGCTATTAAAATCAAAACAGAGCTTCCATGTTTGAAGTTGGAATGATTAAGTGAAGGAAATGTCCTGGCTTTCAAAGCAGGGCTGCAATAACTAGTAGTGTGACTCAAAGCCTGGGGTTTCTGTGACTCAACTTGCTGGATTCCTGCAGACATGTTTGAATGAGGAAAATCAAACTGCAATGCCAGAACTGTGCCTCATGTGACAGGAATGTATTACAAAGACACAGGGGTGATGACTACACAGTGAGCTGTCGAGGAAATGGAGGGCGGCACTGGGTTCTGCTGGATTACATGCCAAACTGACTTAAGAGCAAAATAAAAGCTTTCAAGATATTTGATCTGCTCTTATAAACAAGACCTACAGGAGAAATGGAGAGCGAGAGAGAACTACAAGAAATCTCTCGTGAGAAGCAGCCAAATATTTTCATTGTTGCCCATGGCAACTTACCACACAAACACTCGTTTAGCCTTGTGGTTTTTGCTAGAATGCCACACAGAACAAACCCTTAAAGGCACGAAAGAGAACACAAATGAGAACTTACAGCTTTCTTGGGTCGTCCACGGCGTTTTGTCCCTGCAGGTGCCGAAGCCGTTGCTGCTTTCTGAAAGAGAATGAGAGAATAAGCATGGTGCTACATGTGCAGATGAGCAGTAGAGGGCAGCGTTGGGCTTGTGCTGGCAGGTGGCCCAGGGGCAGTGGGTTCATTGGCTATTATATTGGAAATGGACATGAACAGCACGCAGTGCACTTCAGTTCGTCAGCCACCTGGTCCGGAGCTGAGAGACAGCTGGTACAAGCGGGTGAGAGAAACAGCAACATGCGCACGCACACACAAAAGGACAAGGCAGTGTGCTTATGGGGGGAGGGGTTGGTGGGACAGCTGTTGTCATGACAATAGATGGTGGGGAAGAAGAGTGGAAGCAGGGGGTGGGGTTATCTCAGAGACTGCTCTGCTGATTGTGCACCTGCAATGCACAGCACTGGCTACGCCACAGGAAGCTAGCAGGAAGTCAGGAGATTCAACCGGAATTAAGCAACTGGTTTTGTCTGCAGACTCGAAAACAAGACTGTTCTGATCACACAACATTATATATATATATATATATATATATATATATATATATATATATATATATATATATATATATATATATATATATATATATATATATATAAAAAAAAAAAAGACATACCAACAATAAGGCACCAAGAAATTAAACAAGAATGTTTACATTAATAATAATAAAAAATGTTAATAAAAGGTTCCAAAGGAGTTTTTGCAATGATTCCATAGAAGAACCATTTTTGGTTCCAAATAGAAACATTGCAGTGAACAGATCTTAGACTTTTTTTCTTAGTGTGAAGAACATTATCCAAAGAACTTTCCACTATAGTACATTATTATTACTTTTATTATTATTATTATTATTATTATTATTATTATGTTTTTTTTTTTTTTTTTTTTTTTTTTTTTTAAGTAGGGGGCAAGTTTGTCAGTTACTTGTCTTTGTGCACAAAACCACTGAAACGTCTACTCACTTTGCCCCTAGATGTCATGGAGCTGGGCTTGTTTTTGCTGCCCTTTGGTCTTCCTCTAGGTCTCTTCGGTGTAGGTGATCCACTTGGCTCCTGCTGCAAGAAGATTGAAATGGGGTAAATAACCAGAATATTTTTTTTTCTACATGTACACAAACAAGTTAAGTGTGGGTCACCATATACTGGTGGATAACTTATAAAGCATGTGCTGTTCATAGTTAACACAACTGGTTGCTACTTTAAGACCAACAGGTGGCATGCAGTCATTTGTTGCCAAAAGGGAATCGAATACACTGTAGACCACCAATGCCTAACTATCAGAATTATACCAGTTAAATGTGCAGTGTATGCATCTGGATGGTGTGAGCCAGCTGCAAGTAATGCATATAAAAGCTTTGGTCTCTTCAGGGAGAGGAAACCAAGTTTACATCAGTATGTGGACGAGCATTTATGTCATTTGTGTCAGAGAGAAGGGTGTATGAAAAGAACGATGATTATTAACAGGTATTCCTTAGTCATGTGCCAATTTTAACTACAGAATGTACCAAACAAGGCCTGCATTTGCATATATTAGCTGTGCCGTCTTTAGTGCAAATGTACATTTACAAATTATACCGTTAGAATTACAAAACGAATCTCTGCTGAAATGTTGCATACCCCCCACCCCACCCAGAATGATTTCAGAAATTAATCACCTACAAAACCACAAATTGAGAATCTGCAAGAGTTATTGCTTTCTGCATAACATACCGATATATATATTCAGATATACGGCAATTAAACTGAGCATGTGACATATGGGTGTTGTCCACATGGCTAAAATCAGCATGAACAGGGTATTGTTACAACAGGGGTAATGAGCAAGTCATTTTGGTGGCTTAATTTTTGGTAAAAAAAAAAAAAAAAAAACCCACCATACTCTAAAGAAACTAAGATAGTGGTGCATAATGAGTAATTATCTTGTATGATGGTGGCCATGGATTACTATTCAAAGGCTCTGATTACAAGGGTGAGTAATAGAAACTTTAAACCCAATGCACTTTTGAGGCCCTATGAGTGACAGATGTAAGAACCAATCAGATGCTGGCATTTCCCAACAGCCAATCAGTGAGCAGATGAAACAGTAAGTGGGTTACTGCTGGTTTAAAGAGATCATGTTACAGGCCTTGGTCATCCTGCCACTACAGATGACCAATGCACATGTTAAGCGTGTGCAATCGAGTTGTAGATGCACCAAAACAAAGACCCTAATATGGCCTATCAGTTAAGTGCTGAAACATTTAGCATCTGATTGGCACAAGATTAAATATCACATTTTTAAAAAAGGGTTCAGATTTCCTCATCAGTACAGACAAAAACCTAAATTTCAACCTAAAATACAAACCAAGGATAGTGTTTCCATGTCACCAATCTAAAATCTACCATCCCATTGAAAATCAAAACGCCCCCTGATTGCACTGCAATACCTGTGGGTGTTTTCGTGGTCTTCCACGTCCTCTTTTCTCTGCTCCGTCTTTCTCTTTAGGAGCCACTGTGTCCTTGCCGGAATCACTCATTTTGTCTTACTGGAAAACTGCATGGAAAGAGTCGGTGGATTAGCACAATCGATTAACAAACACGATAACTGGTGATACAACATAAACTTTATATACAGTACGCGAACATTTAGTATACACTAAAAAGTGTAGTAAAATGAACTTTACAGTGCGTGTAATGAAACCGTACTGAACGACCGGCTTCTCGTTTGTTTACAACACGCGCTAGGCCTGAGCTCGCGCGAAGTAAATCCTAACACAATGTCGGTTATAAGCAAAGATGCTTAAATCACGACGTGTCCGTTTAAACGGTCGGATTTTAATACCTTAAAACGGCAGAAGTAAAATTCGTCGATGTTCGCTGTGCTACGGCGGAGCTTTAAAACAGAAAGCTAAAAGGAGAACGGCGGTTTCTACGGATACCCCGCAGTTCCAGTGCAAACCGGAACACGAACACACAGCGCGAGATTCGCGCCCTTTTAAATCCCCGAGCGTGTGAAAACAAGATTCTGTTGTTTACACTGCGAAGAGATTTAATCGACTAAAATATTATAAATAGGAAACAGAGACGAATTAAGACACCAGATCTTTGTGAAAAACATCGTTTGAACGATTTAAAACAAACGATTTTGGCCCTTTGTTTCAAAACCCCCCAAAACTGTACCTTTTAAAGAATTGCAAGGTTTTCTGTATAAATAGAGTTCATTTGAGAAGAGTGTGGGCTGAGTAAATTGTGCAGATTCTCGTAAGTAATAAAATCCGACGAAAAACGCGCCACACGAGCCCGCCAATCTGTTTAGTGTTTGCTAATCCTTTTAAAACGCCGCCTTTTAAAACAAAGCACCTTGTTCCTGTTTTTGTTTTCTTATTTCTGCTTTGCAGAGATTTAATAATACTAAAGATAACTTAAAATGAATAAGAGATATTTAAAACCTACCCTTTTAAAATGAGCGGTTGGGAAGAAGTCCAAAGCGTGTAAACCAGCGCGGTCTGCGAGCTGCGAATGAATGAAAGACAACAATCGCCTTCGGGAGTTTCAGGGGCATTTCACGGGGTCTTCCACACGGGAAATAGATCAACAGGAGGCGGAGACAGTGACGTGCATTTGAATTGTCAGTAACCAATAAGCTGCATTGATGGTAGTGCCCTGCCAATCAAGACACGACAGAGACTGTCTTGACCAACCGTTTTTGTTTGTAATGTTGTTACAGGTTTTTTGTTGTTACCGAGCCTTTTTTTAAGGGTTTTAAATGTATTATTACCCTTTTTAGCGTAATTTTAGGGTATTTTCGCAAGCAGAATGTACACACTTACTCCAGGTCAAGACTTTTTTAGAGTTTAAAAAACATTTTCATTTTAGAGACCTCTAAATTAGAGTTTTGCACAAGAAAAAAATTAGTAGGCCTAAAATGTTTTTCCAAATCTCCCATGAGATCTGCTGTATTTTGTATTTATTGTTCTAGACTAGTATTTATGCATTTTCTTTACAGCTATATCTATCTACAGTAGCCAGTTGCATAAACTGCTTGGACTAGTCTTAAAAGTTAGTCATGTAAATTTTTTCTTAAAGACTGGACTTAACTTTTTAAAGTCAGTTACAAGGTAAAAAGGTAGATCAGTCTAATTTGAATTGGAAAAGTAAGACTGATTACCCCTTGGTTAACTGCTAGCTGGCCAAACTTCTTAAGACAGTCTTAACATAGTGGCTTACGTTTATGCAACTGGCCTCTGATCACCACTATGTGGGAAGTCATTAAAATTATTTGAATGCTTAAATGAAAGTCCAGTAACAATCTCAAACTTTAGTCATAATGTTATTATTTAACGAATAATTTAATCAATTTAATCGAAAGTACAATTCCAATAATTTTCTCACCATCATTTTCCTCCAAACCTGTATACATTTTTTTTTTTTTTTTTTTTTTACTGTGGAACACAAAAGAAGATATTTTGAAGAATAAGGTGGCAAAAGACACTGGACCCAAATTACTCTCTCTCTCTGTCTCTCTCTCTCTCTCTCTCTCTCTCTCTCTCTCTCTCTCTGTGTGTGTGTGTTTAGAATGACGGGTGAATAAATGATTTCTTTTTGGGTGAACTATCCCTTTAATTCTAAGAAATCATGAAATCGTGATATTCATTGATGAGAAACAGTGAGAACATGAAAAATATATTCATCATAACACCATTTATGACCATAACATTATTCATATGCTAGTATAATGATGCACTTAAAGTCACGCATGTAGTGCATACACATTTAATACCCTTTCAGCCTGATATCTAGTCTCAACAACATACGTTATATTTATTTGTTTATGACCAACATAGAAACAGCCTTTTTTTTTTGTTATAAATATGATCATAAATAACTCTGGTCTGATATAGCAAACATGACTGCATGCATTTAAAGAGAAGCTTTAATAGTGTTAAAGTTCTGAGACTTGTGAAAGGCTGGTCTTTTCCTGTTGAAGGCTGTAGGCTAAAATTTCTTTACATTTACAAGACAAAGCGAGGTGTGATGCTGCCGCTATTAGCACCCCTGCTTTGGTCAATAAGCATATTGTGTTGCAAATAAGAGTAAAAGCACAGCACCATTTAGCACAGCCTCTGGCGCATTTTACTTACCTGTGTTTTCACAATGGGCCATTTGGTCTACTGAGACATGTTTTAAATGCAAAATCATGCCACTTATATACCATGCAAATAACATGACTAATTCCCCCATTCTTGCTGTTTACAGACGAGTCATTGTGAGTCAGTGGGTATTCACTAATCAAATTATATATTTTTTTCAGTATGAACTAAAAAGGAGCCACTTTTGGAATGTCTTGATGACAAACAGAGCAAACATTTAAGCAGTTTGCCATCAACATCCTGTCTAACTGAATATAAACTTGTTTGAGGCTGTTTTTCATTGGCACTGAGTCTGTTCTTTCCGAGGCATTTGTCATGTACACACCTCGAGCAATAGGCAGAGGAAGAAGTATGAATGAACAGCTGTAATGCTTTTTTCTGCTCAGCATGTGCTCTGCTGGCACTCGAACTACTACTCTCTTATTTTCTCCATGCACTTCCTTCTTTTTTACAGGCCTGCCTTCCACGCCCACTCATGCACACATGTCACAAATATTCACCCTCTTGCACTGTGTTTCTGTTGGTAACACTTGTATTCTCTCTGGATTGAATTAATGAAATGTGCATATCTGTTGCCACATTTTATTGCTGATTTTAAATATTGAATTGTAATCATAAAAGTAAAAGGAGAGTCTTTCCCAATTCAAGAAGACCAAAGCTGCACATGTGTACACACATATATATATATATATATATGAAGTAAGGTACAGATAACTGAATTAATAGCTTTTAAAAATAAGGCCAAACTATTAATAAAACAAAAACAATACTGTGAAAATAAAATAAAATTAAAATATACCAAAATAGTTGGGATATGATTATACATTATATAAACACTCTTTATATAATGTATAGTGTTTTGATGACACTCTATATTTATTAACAGAGTACGAAGTGCAGACAGGAAGGGAAGTGGAAAATGTCACATTTAATCAATAAAATATAAAAATCACACATTCTGGTTGGCATACACAAAGTTTATTAACTTTGCAAGTGAAGCCGGTAATGTAGTTTGGGTAATTTCATTTTGAGAGCATTTCATGCAACTGGTTCATATTGGAATCTACCTAATTTAACTGGTCTCTATACCAAGTAAAATATAATTTTCCTAAAATAAAGCAAAGATTGATTGGACACATGGTCTTTGCTGTCCACAACAAATGATATTGAAAGTGTTTCTCCAAAAAAGGACAAATGGAAAATATATATACAAGTTTTAGTAATTTTAACCCTAGAAAACAACACAATGCAATGCATAATTCAAAATACCTCCAAAAATATATAAAATTCCTTAATATTAACAATATTAAGCCCAATGTTTATGGACATTTCTTAAAGTGTTCCTTTTAGAGAGCTGATAAACACATCTATTGTTTCTCTCTTATGCATACATGTTTCAATAGTTGCATTTTATTGCATTGTGCACTGCTTTTCCTGCTGTCCACAACTCAATCAGTGTGTTTTCAAAAGACTTGAAATTTAGGACCACATTTAAAATACTTTTATGTCATCTGTGAATATTGACGGCTATATTCACAAATTATTTTGTTAAGACGCAGCTGAAATTCTGCAAAATAAAGTCATGTGAGAGTAAAATGCAAACATACATGTAATTTCAGGTAAACTGTTCCTTTAAGAAAACTAGTTCGCTTTTCCTGTTTCGCTTTTCTATAATCGATTCTTAAACTTAAACCACAGCTATTCTCTTGTCCTTTGTAGCACTTGTTTGGACTCAGTGCTATTCACAGACGGATGCAGCCTAACCAACTAACAGGGCAGAACCATATTATCCTTCAGTTCTGTGTGGTTTATGGGTTTCAGTAGTATGAGTCACGGACACTTGAACATTAACATTTGTACACAAACACGTTGGGCTGGCACGCAGACAGAGAGTGATGAGAGCGGACATATATTTCTGAATGAAGGCAGAGGGAGGAAGTGGAGCACAGAAACAAACCCCCGCCATTTTTCAAACCTGATTCACTATTACTGAGTCAACTCTGAATCAGGCAAACACAGGATGTGTGATTCTCTCAGAACAAATGAACGCACATGTTTATACGAAATCATAGTACACAGATGTAAATAAATACCTTAAAGCTGCGCCCTCATTTTGCTGCGATTCATTATCTCGGTAACTAGTGTAGATTCCATATTCGACAGGCACGCATCAGTCTGTTGTTCTACACGTTGAGAACAGTTAAGTTTAGTTGTCCAGATGCAGAAGTAGCATATGCTATATTTTCTGTACTGCAACTTAGCGATTAGCCTGTATTTTCATTTTAAAATGATTAAAACATTCAACCAAAAACCACGCCACATCGGCTATAATTATAAATTAGACAGGTTTTCACAATTTTTTTTTTGTAAATCTTTTGCAGTGTGGCGAGTAATAGCACGCACTCCAGCGTTTATTTTAATGTAAATATATATTAACTTCTTTCACTGCACTAAAAGTGTCTGGACATAAAGCCAATTAGAATTTTTGACTGTGGTCTCTTTGCGTAGCTGCATGACTGTAGCCTACATAGATAGTTATGGGGCACTTTCCTTACAGTAGGCTAGTTTATACTTAAATGTTTCACGGTTTGGCGGACTCCACAGTAATCTGTCCCGCCACAGTTTCATAAGGGAGACAAACAAAGTGAATTTAAAACCACTGGTCTCTACTAGATTATCTAAGTTTTTGCTGCCATCTTGTGGGTGATCTGATGTTAGGCGATAGAAAGAAACAAGGGATCATGTTAATAGTTCATTAACTCACCTTTATGTCACGCCAAAACTGAATGACTTTCTTTTTTCCGTGGGACGATATGTTGAGATATTCTGTCATTGTGGAAGTCAATGGTAACCAATATGTACTGTTTGATTAATATTCTTCAAAATAACTTCATTTGTGTTTTGCAGAAGAAAGAAAATCATGCATTGTAATGACATGAGGGTGTGTACATAATGACAATTTGTTTTTGTTTGTTTGTTTTTATTGCAGTACTGTTAAAAATCCAATTTATTATAGCCTACAACTTAAAGTAATTTGAAGCAAAAGGTAAAAACAGTAATATTGTGAAATATTATTACAATTTAAAATAACTGTTTTCTATTTGAAAATATTTTAAAATGTAATTTATTCTTGTCTTGGCAAAACTGAATTTTCAGCATCATTAGGCTACTCCAGTCTTCATTGTCACATGATCCTTCAGAAATCAATCGAATATGCTGATTTGCTGCTCAAGAAACCTTTATTGTGTACAATTGTACAAAATATTTGTGTACAATATATTTTTTTTCAGGATTCTTTGATGAATGGAAAGTTCAAAAGAACAGCATTTATTTGAAATATAATCTTTTATAACATTATAAATGTCTTTACACTTTTGATCAATTTAATGCATCCTTGCTGAACAAATTTCTTTATTTTCTTTTCAAAAAAATAAAAATTCTTACTGATCCTAAACTTTTAAAGGTTAGTGTATAATGATACAAAAGCATGTATTTCAGATAAATGCTGCTCTTTTGAACTTTCTATTCATCAAGGAATCCTGGAAAAGAAAAAAAGAAAAAAAAAAGATAAAAACGTACACAACTGTTTTCAACATTGATAATAATAAGAAATGTTTCTTGAGCAGCAAATCAGCATATTAGAATTATTTCTGAAGGATCATGGGAATTTTAAATTGTAATAATGTTTCACAATATTACTGTTTTTTACTGTATTTTTAATTAAATCAATGCAGCCATGGTGAGTTGACGAAACTTCTTTTAAAAACATAAAAAATCGTACCGATCCCAAACTTTTGAACGGTAGTGTACATTTTTGCCAAACTCATGAATAAAGATTCAATGCACCATTGGTTCAAAGTGATCAAATGGCAAAACTAAAAAGACAATGCGAGCAAAATGTTTGTCTAAGAATTCAAATTTTATACAATTTTGTTACTTTTATAGACAGGGAATTTAGTGGTTATTTTCATTTTTTCCAATCTAATGATTTTATTTTATTTAGTCACATAGCCTTTAAGCTCCATATTAAGCATGAGTTTAGACTATTTGTCACCATACATTTAAAAGAAAATGTAACGATTGATTACAATCTGTAATTTTAATGCTTATTCTTGCTATCCTCACATAAGATATATTAAATTGTTAATGTGTGTAGTAAAACTGTTCTTTACTGTTTCTATTGGGAGACAAACAAAATGTTCCCACAAGAGGGCACTCTTCAACTGGACAAACACCTCATTGCTCTGAACAAATAATGGGAGAATTTTATTTGAAAGGAAACCCAACTAAATAGGCTTCATTACAGACACAGTGAAAGAATCTGTTAATTTTGATTAAATAAATTATAGGTAGCTGTGTTTTGTATTTTTGCTTTACAGTGTTTGGCTGTGTTTTTGCCATCGCAACATTGCAGTTTCTGTGACACATTCAAGACGTGTGAATTCTTTCAGCTTAAAACTGCAAACTGTCACAGATCTATATTATATTATGGCACATTAAATGCTTCATAAAAACACACTTATTTATATCTTCTTCTTTAGTGCAGTGCTTCTCAACCCTGTTTCTGGAGCCACAGTGCAACAGTGCACATTTGGTATGTCTTCTTAATCAAACAACTGAAGTCAAGTCCATTTTTATTTGTATATTTATGTTTTATGTTACCCACCTCTAAGCAGTTTAAATGAAAAGTTAATTGTGCCATAATACTTAGAAAAGACAAAATACATAGTATATATTTAAAAAAATATCTGGCTACACTTTATATGAGGTATAATGTATAATGAGGTATAATGAGGTTTAATGTATTTACATTAAAAAAATAATAATTTATACAATGTACTTATTGTGTTGATGTTGTATTGCAAAATACTTCTGCTGCTATTGAGGTGGATATGGGTAAGGTTAGGGACAGGTTTAGTGGTATGAGTAGGTGTAAGGGTGGGTTAAGGGGTCAACAGTGAAAAGATTGTAATTACAGAAATGAATTAAAGCTGTAATTACATGCTGGTATTTTTTTTTTTTTTTTTTTTATATATAAGTACAATGTTAAATGTATGTACCAAATGTATGTGTTCAATGGTAGTAGTAGTCAAAGAAACTTAATATAAAGTCAGACAAAATATATTTATTCCCTTAATGTGCAAGCCAATGGTGACTGTGGCAAGAAACAAAAAAAAAAAAGATAAAACATTGGAAACAAACAGGCAACACCAGGAGGCCATTCTTTTCATTATAGTCAAACTATAATGTCAGTAATTAAGTGGTTACATTACTGCATTAACTGAACTGTAAGATTAGGGTGTACAGTAAAAATTTTTGAGGTCCATATTTGAACAGTGAAGTCCAGGTAGATGTAGTGTCCATCCGGATGTAGCAGCTGTTCATCCTCTCTGCTGTCAATTCATCAGCTCATTAGTAGAGACAACAATTTTAGATTTCCAAACTTTTGCAAATACTATAATAATGCAGTGAGATTTCTGTATGAGTATAGAGTCCTACAAAAGAAAGCATAACCCACACAAAGAGGTCTGGGGCCGTATTCACAAAACATCTTAAGGCTAAAAGTAGCTCCTAACTTGCTGATTTAGGAGAAACTCTTAAAAATAATGGGAGTGTCAGTCCTAATTTTAGGAGTCCTAAATTTTTGCTCTAAGAGTATTTCACAAAGCATTTTAGCGCTAAAACTAGCTCCTAAATCTGTGAAACGTTAGGAGTAGTCAAGAGGACTCCTAAGTCACTAAAACCAAATCACAAACAATCCTAATCCACCTAAAGACACTGTACAGTATTGAGGCAATAGCGATAGAGCCTTGGGTGCTGAACCTTTTCTTCATAAATGCAATACATTTTGATTTATAGATTTTAATCTACAATGAGACGCCAAAAATAAATCTTTAACAAATAAATAAATGTTGTCTGATTACCTGTGACAATGGTTTTCATGAGTTCACACTTACAAATGATTGAATAGAGTAAAAAAAATATATATAATAAGCATATTTGGTGTGCTGTCCAAGGGGATCGAGGGCTCCGAGCTTGGAATTTAGCCCAAACCCAAAGTTCTCCCCATATCCCCAGCCGAGAGTGAGGAGCGGGTTGGCGGAGGGATGCAGAAAACTGTCGAAGTAACTGTAGGCGAGTCGGCTCTCGTCTGTGTATATATTCCTCCTCTCGAGCTGATAAGAAAGACTGTTTGAATGTGTTTCTCTCAAACTTTGTTTATAAAACATAATTTGTCGCTTGAATTCTGTATTCTCTTGAGATGCAGACATCCAAGAGGTGGACAATTAACTGTATATATTAGTTTAATTAAATGACACTTAGCCTACTTTTTAAAACCTTTATGGCAACAATGGCAACATTTTATTTTGACTATGGCAACATTTTTATAAAAAAAAAAAAAAAAATGTTAAATAGGGCAACATTTGTATTTTAAAACCTTTATTTTAATGTTGAAACATGACACCACATTCTACAATATTTCTATGATTAAATCACTGACTCCTCCCCCATCAGCCAATCACTGTGTATATACTCCATAGCAACGAGGTCAACCCTGCCCTTACTCTTAGCTTAAGACTTCAGTCTATTCCTTAGTAAAAGTTGGTCTCAGCAGCTTTGTGAATAGGTTTTAAGGAAAACTCTTAGCTAAGAACTTTTACCGCTATTTAGGAGAACTCTTAGTGGTAAGATAAAATGTTTTGTGAATACGGCCCCAGATTTCCACTGATCTGATCCAGCCACTAAAGGGTCATGGTGAAAAAAAAAAAAAAAAAAAAAATATGACAAACCTGAAAAAAAAAATCATGAGGCATATCCCTTCCTATTTTGTCAGAAATGTAAGCACTAATTTCAAGTAAAATTGTTTTAAATTCGTCATTTGCATGTGTCTTGCTTCTTAAAGGTGCTCTAAGTGATGTCACGCATTTTTAGGCCAAAACATTTTGTCACATACAGCAAACATCTCCTCACTATCCGCTAGCTGCCTGTCCCCTGAACACACTGTAAAAAAAACACGGTCTCTGTAGTTGTTACCGCTGCTGGTGTGTTGGAGAGATGAGAGTAACACGGATATCCACAGTAATGGGTTTTACTCAATAAAGCAGGAGAAAGCATACAGGATACACACATTTAGCAAACTACATAACATTAAGAACGGACAGGGAGTGAAGGGAGTGAGTCCATTATAAAGGGAGTGATAATGATAGAGTCCAGGTGCAGGTGATCCGTGATGATGGGGAGATGACAAGGGAAGTGAGTGCAGGTGTGGAGACAAGAGAATTCTGGGAAATGGAGTCCGGGAGACACGGGATATGTAACAGTACCTCCCCCTCCCGGTAGGCGCGACCTCGTTCCGTAGATGTAACACCGGGGAGGGGGGTGGGCGTCCTGGAGACCTCACGCCGGTGCAGGGAGAGGGACGGACATCACCGGAGGTCTCCAGGACGAGTCTCTGAGCCCAGACCGCCATGGCGGGTCTGGAGACGATGGCGGCCATGGCGGGTCAGGGGCCGCGGGCAGCCATGGCGGGTCAGGTGCAGCGGGCAGCAATGGCGGGCCAGGGGCCGTGGACGGCCCTGGAGCTCCTTGAGGCCCAACCACATGTATCCCACCCACCCACGGGTACTTGTGTTTGAGGAAGGGAGTGTTTCTGTGGGCAGGAGTGGGCTTTTGGGCGGCGGAGCATGGAGCAGGCTTGGTGGTGGAGCAAGGAGCTACCGGCTCGGCGGCGGAGACTGCTGGCCCGGCGGCGGAGGCTGGGGATGCAGGCTCGGCGGCGGAGGCTGGGGATGCTGGCTCGGCGGCGGAGGCTGGGATGCTGGCTCGGCGGCGGAGGCTGGGGATGCTGGCTCGGCGGCGGAGGCTGGGGATGCTGGCTCGGCGGCGGAGGCTGGGGATGCTGGCTCGGCGGCGGAGGCTGGGGATGCTGGCTCGGCGGCGGAGGCTGGGGATGCTGGCTCGGCGGCGGAGGCTGGGGATGCTGGCTCGGCGGCGGAGGCTGGAGCTGAGGGCTCGGCGGCGGCTGGAGCTGAGGGCTCGGCGGTGTTTAGAGGGGTCCAATCCATCCCCTCATAAACAATTAAAACCCCCACTGGCACTGGAGTGGGCTCAGCGGGTCTGGAATGGGCTCCGTAGAGACTAGAGCTGAGCTTTTCTTCCTCCTCCGCCTTCTGGACCCCGCAGAGGAGTGAGGGTCCAGCATGGAACAGGAGAGGAGTTCACTGGAGGGGTATGCGGAGGAAGAAGGAGACTGACTAACTGGCCTGGCCACCTCTGTTTCTAGAGGGACTGGACGAGATGGACACATATCCTGAACCTCATCAACAAGGAAATTAGATCCGTTTAAATACAAAATTAGATTAATGGTTTCGCTCAAGGAAAAAGAATCTTTAGGTTCATCAAAACGGATAGTGTCATCATCCAGTCCGTCCAGAAACAGGGCGTTCAAACGTGCATCTGACCAGTTAGTCAGAAAAGCTAGCTCTACAAACTCCTCCACATACCTCTCCAGTGAACAGCCAACCTGGAAGAGCCCGATGAGCCGGTTAGCCGCTGATGTAGTTGTGAGAGGCTGAGGGGGAGCAGGAGCCACGGGAACCAGAAACAAACCCATGTTTCAATTTGTGGTTGTCCAGTCGGTTATGGTCCGTTCTTCTGTTACCGCTGCTGGTGTGTTGGAGAGATGAGAGTAACATGGATATCCACAGTAATGGGTTTTACTCAATAAAGCAGGAGAAAGCATACAGGATACACACATTTAGCAAACTACATAACATTAAGAATGGACAGGGAGTGAAGGGAGTGAGTCCATTATAAAGGGAGTGATAATGATAGAGTCCAGGTGCAGGTGATCCGTGATGATGGGGAGATGACAAGGGAAGTGAGTGCAGGTGTGGAGACAAGAGGATTCTGGGAAATGGAGTCCGGGAGACACGGGATATGTAACAGTAGTCGCCACAAGCTCCGAAAATGGCAACAAAAACAAACTGGTGCAGCCTGGACCACGAATCATAATAAACATGCTCCAGCCAATAACCAACAAGAATGATTTTAAATGCGCGTTCATGACTGTTTCAGGAAGCACGGAGGGGAGGGGGAGGAGGAGGAGGAGGGAGGGTCTAGCTAGCCTCTGTTTTGTTTGACAACACTTCAAACGTCAACAGGAAGTTACTCCACCCAGGATCACTTAGAGCACCTTTAATTTCATCAAGATGAGCTGATACATTTTGTTGAAGATCCTCATTCATCTTTTTCCATCTACGGCATCTGGGAGAAGTGTTGCTGACTGTATATGCTAGTAATCTGGTACCAGTAGGACCTCTTTGCTCAGTTAATCCATGAAAGGGTGGAGGCGGTAAAAAGTAACTAATTGCATTACGTAATTACTTTTTTATAAAAAAAGTTTTTTTAATTAAAAAAAGTTCTATTTTTAGCAAATGTTTTTTGGCCCTTTTACACCAAAAGTGAAATGAATAAGCCTCAGGCTGAAGGAAATGCATATTTACACCTGTAGAGTAGAGGTCGCAGCTCAAACATTTCAGCTGTGCTGCCATGATGGATTAAAGAAGAATAGGATAAAGGAAAAGGAAGTTCAATACTCTTATTTCTAAATCTAATCTAAAGTAATTTATTAGTATGGTTGAATTAGATCATTGAAGGTCAGCAGCAAAGACACTGATTAATAAAGTGAGATTAGATATATAAAGTATATTTGTGTAATTTAATACGGTTCATTATTACAGGTTTGCGTAAAATTCTTGAGATTGCATTTCACTGTTTTTATTCATTTTGAAGAATACTTGAATGTTTTTGTGCAAGTGAGATGACTAAATGCATGTTCACATTTAGGCAAGAACTACAATTAGCATCATGTTTACACATTGCACACAACACCTCTGCACTTTATTTCTCTACATGGAGACAGGAGAGCTGTCAGTCAACAAATGTGAAAAAGTAACTTGAGTTACTTATTTGAAAAAGTAGCTTAGATATTTTGTTATGATTGAAAAAGTAATGCGTTACTTTACTAGTTACTTGAGAAAGTAACTCAATCTGATTACGTAACTCAAGTTACTTGTAATGCGTTACCCCTAACACTGGTTTTGGAATTGATTGCAAAATTGCAGTCACTGCCTAATTAAAACAAGACACAAGACACTGCATTTCAAAAGTTTGGGATTGGTAAGATTTTATAATGTTTTTGAAAGAAGTCTCTTATGATCACACAGTCTGCATTTATTTAATAAAAAATACAATAAAAATAGTAACATTGTGAACTATTATTACAATTTAAAATAGTTGTTTTTTGTTCTATTATATTTTAAAATGTAATTTATTTCTGTGTTGGCAAAGCTGAATTTTCAGCATCATTAATCCAGTCTTTGGTGTCACATGATCCATCAGAAATCATTCTAATATGCTGATTTGATGCTCAAGAAACATTTATGATTATTATCAATGTACAAAAAACACAAAATACAAAAAACAGTTGTGTACATTTCTTTCAGGATTCTTTGATGAATAGAAAGTTCAAAAGAACAGCAGTGAAAAAGTTTGGGGTCAGTAAGATTTTATTTTTATTTATTTTTTTTGAAAGAAATTAATACTTTTATTCAGCAAGGATGCATTATATTGAACAAAAGTGATAGTAAAGACATTTATAATGTTAAAAAATATTTCAGAATAATGCTGTTCTTTTGAATGTTCTATTCATCAAAGAATCCTGAAAAAGAATTTGTACACATTTGGTTTCAACATTGATAATAATCATAAATGTTTCTTGAGCATCAAGTCAGCATATTAGTGATAATGATTTCTGAAGGATCATGTGACACTGAAGACTGGAGTAATGATGCTGAAACTTCAGCTTTGCCAACACAGAAATAAATTACATTTTAAAATATATTCAATTAGTTTACATTGTAATAATTCACAATATTAATATTTTACTGTATTTTTGATTAAATAAACACAGTCTTAGTGAGTAGAAGAGACACTAAAACATTCAAAAACATTAAAAAATCTTACTGATCTCAAACTTTTCAAAATATTTCAGACAAACAAGAAAGATGATTCTGCATTATTGGAAGTATAACTACATGTACTCTCTGATAGTCAAAACCTAAACTTGCCCAGTTTCAATTCATTATTAAAACATCTTCGCAGAGCTCACTCTGACATGATGACAAGCCCTTCAACAGAGTCAGAACATATTAAAGAATTAAATGTATCCACTCAAATTTATGAAAGCCAAATAATTCATTTTGTAGATAAAAATGTCTGAAACATCAGAGCAAGTTCATCAGAACAATAAAAGTCCAACAGTAAAATTGTTTGATATTAAGTGCATATGCAAGTTTTAAAGTTGACAGCAGAGAAATACACTCACACATCTTATTTTAAAAAGTTTTTTCTCGCACTTTAAAGAAAAATTTGATTATGTCCTGCGATTCTTTTTTTTTTTTTCAAAACTAGTTTATATCCTGCATTTCTGACTTTTTTTTCCTCAAAATTGTGATATAAACTCAAAGTTGCGAGTTATAAAGTCTTAATTGGGAGATAAAAATGTTGGTTTAAATGTTATCTATGTAAATAGTTATAGGTTTAAACTTTATTTAATGCTGTAACTTTAGGGCTAATACGTTATGCCCCCTGTGAACTGTGTATGTGAATATTATGTAGCTCTATTGTTTGCATCAAATTCATGCTTTAATAGTGTAATCATCACAGGTTTCATCAATCCAGTCTGTCTGTTTAATGGCTCGTAACCCTAAACGTCTGCATTTAGCTTCAAAGAGCTTTTTTGTCGACGGTATTCTGTAAAAATTAAGACCATATTTTTTGCATGCAATTCTTACATCCAAAGGGACTAAGAAGACATTTTTTCCCCCTTATTCCTTGGATCTTGTATATGTCACCTGTGTAGGCTACCTTAGTTCTTCTCGCCACTGCTTCCATACTATGGAATCCCAAACCTGCCAATATTAAAAATAAATAAATAAATACATAAATAAATGTACAAAGAAATGTAAAAAAGCAAAAATAAACAAATAATATATATATATATATATATATATATATATAGAGAGAGAGAGAGAGAGAGAGGGAGAGAGAGAAATAGATAGAAAAGCAAAAAAACAAAAATAAATAATTATTTATACATTTATTTCCTTATTTATGTATATATTTATTGTTTCCACATTTATTTGTTTTTCTTTTATTTATTTATACATTTATTAATTTCGACGATTTTTATTTATTTACACATTTATGCATGCATGTATTTATTTCCATATTTGTTAATTTCCACATTTATTCATTTCTACATTTCTTTATTTCTACATTTATGTATTTTTACATTTCTTTGTCCATAGGGTAATGAGCAGGGCGTGGTTTACCTCAAACATAGGAATGGAGCTCAGAGTAGGCGAGGGCAAAGTGTTGAGGCCACAGTGACACCTTGTGGTGTGGTTGAAATACAAGAAGTGTAGCCTAATGACGAGCCTGCGATACTGGGATGAATTACTTGGATGGGCAATATGGCCAAAATCTTATATCACGGGTTAAGTCATATAATATCACCCTAACTGTACTGTGTGACATGGATAGGCTAACGTTTATTCCGAACATGGCCGTAGAACATCGTCTGGTTTGGATTGGGCTTGGATTGGGCTTGCATTTGATTGAGATTCGGACATCCGTCAGAACACAGAAAGGAACCAGCGTACATATAGGCTACAGCAGGGTCGGGGAGTAAAGGAATACATGTAACTGTAATGTATTGTAATGAATTACAGTTACTAGATTTTTGTATTCTGATTGCATAACACTGTTACATCAAAAAATGTAGTAATCAGATTACAGTTACATTTTGAAAAAAGGGAATACTATCAGGATTACAATGGTTTCATTTAAAGGATCATGAAACCCCAGAACACATTTTTTGAGCTGTGAACAGATATGTATAGGCTGCACATCATTGAAAACACTAAAGGTACTCATTAATTTTATTTAAAAGTTGAAATTAGTTATTTTTGTATTTTTTATAAGGCGAATTCTGTCTTTCGGTTTGAAAAGCAAAGTCGGAGCAACGTCACAAAATCTGACGTCATCGTGTATTAGCGGCAAGATCCGGAGTGCTGGTTGGCTCCTAGTATGGGCTGGTCGAACATGCTGACGTCAATAGTTTCTGCATTTATTCATGACATAAAGCTCATTCAATCTAATCACTGCGCTGTAGTATGCATAAGATTATAATTGTGGTATTATGCATGAGGAAGTATCATTTCTCTTGCCTCTGTTGTCATTCAGAGACATGGGTCATTGGTGTTCGTTTCCTCAGTGCTACAACACAAAAATGCGTTTTCCTGCGACGCGACCAGAGCAGATCTGCTTCGAAGTTTGGGTGCATGTGGATTGTTCTGCTGTAATCTACCAGGACAAATGGAAATTATGTTCGCATAAGATCGCATTACAGCAGAGAATTCAAATGTCACAAAAGTGTGGCTCATTCACCTCTGCCTGCTCTGCGTTCGGACACTCGAGCCGTATGTTTCCCCCAGCACAGCAGCACATGAGTATTGTTTGTATTTTGCCCGTGATGCGGTCAGAACTGGAGTTTGGATATGAACACATGAAAAATACGATTGTTATGATATACACACGGAGCGCGCATATGACTGGTTTCAGCTCGGAGCTCTGAACCGTTGTGTTTAACCGTTAAATGCATGACGCCAATCATTCTTATATATTCGGGTCTTTATCGACCTGGATCAATATCTAACACGGAAGGATCTCTCTCTGTCGCAACAATACAAAAACTCCTCTGATAATAGAGTAACAATTACAGAAGAATAAAATAAAGCATATTTTGTTACCTTTTGGAGCTTGAAAGGGCTCTGTTTGAGCAGATGTTTATTGCCATCATCACTCTTTGTCAGAGCTCATTTCCCAGTAAATTCAGCAAATAATGGGTTAGTTTTATGTTTGAGGTCGCAAATATGAGCCCATTCGCGATCTCAAACGTATTCTCAAAACTATATAATTTTCAACAGCTTCAAAATCAATATTTTGATTGCTAACAGCTTCACCAGATCCATTCAGTAACAGTTACAGTCATATTTGATTGCGTTCAGTAGGGCCTACTTGCTCTGCAGTAAATCGCTGAGCCATTTCATGTTTTTCTTATTATTTCGTTTTCTGTCTGAATGAGTCGTCACTTCAGCATTGTGTATCAGACATTGCCACCTTGTGGAATAAAGGTGAATTGCACTTATTCCGTCATCTAAGATTCAATTATTGTTGTGCAGAAAAAATATACGTACACTCATACACACCTCGGGGTCGTTTGCGACCCTATACAATTTTTTACAAAAAATGAATACAAAAATAGGCATTCTTTTATAATTTTATGATTTTTTTTTTCTTGTTATATTCTTTATAATGAATTGATTGAGGAATACCAAGAAGGTTGATGTCTAACTTTAAAAAATGAACGAGGAAGAGGGTAGTGAATGGCGTCCCGGGTCACTAAAGACCCGAGGTATGCATTTAAGAGTTAACAACACTAGCCACATGGATTATTGCTATACAGAATAAAGTATCCGTGTTTAAAGTTTTTATAGTCATATTTCACATATTCTCCTGCACCAAACATGAACCAGCACGGTGTATGCACACATATTTCATTAAGTCTTCTTTTCTTCAAATGAATTATATGTGCAAACTGGACACTGATACAATGATGTATATTAACGTGATGACACGATTATTCTGATAGACAAAAGACTGATTTAGATCGAAAATTCAAAGAAAAATGGACAAAAAATAAACTATGTCTTTATTTTTTCTGTGTTAAACTAAGTGTTGTTTATCATGAGACTGCTCGTAAACGTAATCAAAGTAGCCTATTATTAGCCCTATTAAATATTCTTTCACATTTCTCCCTTGTGCTTGGGAGTTTGTTGTCATTTTCTCCGTGCTCATATATTAATATTCATTATTCTGTATAATGAGTGTGTTCTATGTCTGTGCTTCATTGGTTGTTCTCTCCACTCTTCTTCAATTTTCCAGAGCTTTACACGCACATTTTAACAGTTTTTGAGCTTTGAGTTTTTGAGCTTTGAGGTGTGAACAACCAGGGTAAAATGGGAGGATTCATGTCCCTTTAAAACTAAATAACACTATATGGAGCCATAATAACACTATATTAAGCGCTGCTTGATTTTACAGTATTTCCTGGTTCTGTTGCCAGTGTTGACTCACACGAGCCATCTGCAGGTGCATGTGCAAATAACACCCGTGTACAATCTCCTCAGACGCAGATTGAATCACTGCTGCTAGTTGAAACGATGCTTCCCGCGGGGAAAATGCTTTCAATTCATGGAAGTTTCGCTGCTTATTTTTTTCAAAGAAGAAAATGCAAACAACATGGTTGTACAGTGCAAACTCTGCCTTCCAGCTACGAAAACACGCACTCCAGTGCTTTTCATTTTTCATTTCAAACTATTCAGTGTTTTCAACCGCATAATGTTTATTTGAGGTTTCAGACATTTAAATAGACATTTAAATGAAGTACTAGGCTATATATAAAAAATACATTTATAGTTTGTTAAATGCAAATTCCATACACTGATATGGAAGCTGCAATAATCCTTTCAATTATAATTTGACAAAGTTTTGTATTCATATCAGATACATTATGAAACAATAAAGTTTACTCTCTTCTCCCAGTTTACCAGCCACTTACATTTATGTATTTTTACTTTAAAATTGATGAATTTACGTGATGTAAATCTGACAGATCCTCTATTTTAACTAACATGATCATTATAAAAGGTGTTAAACAACAAAACACATTCACTTCCACATATTTGACAATCGGAATATATCATATAATGATTTAGTTAAAAGGTTTGTGAATATTTGGTTTGGGATTCCATACTACTGTTTGTATGATGTAAAGTTTTTCTGTGTTTAACAAAAAAAAAAGAAAAAAGACTGAGTTCACAATTAGTTAATTATGTAAAAGTTGATATTTTGCTCCTTACATGACAGCCGTTTCAGGACAAATGCTTCTTTTATTGTAATGTTTTTATTTTGATGCATACATACAGTTGTGCTCAAAATTATTCATACCCTTGGTAAATATGCTCAAAGAAGGCTGTGAAAATAAATCTGCATTGTTAAAACTTTTGATCTTTTATTTAAAAAATCTACACAAATCCAACCTTTCATTGGAGAATAATAATTTTAAATGGGGGGAAAATCTCATTACGAGAGAAATGTTTTTCTCTAATACACACTGCTCACAATTAACCCTTTTATTCAATACTTTTTGCAACCTCCTTTTCCCAAGATAACAGCTCTGAGTCTGCACCTATAATGCATGATGAGTTTGGAGAACACCTGACAAGAGATCAGAGACCATTCCTTCATACAGAATCTCTCCAGATTCTTCAGATTCCCAGATCCATGTTGGTACTGCTTCTCTTCAGTTCACTCCACTCATTTTCTTTAGGGTTCAGGTCAGGGGATTGGGATGGCCAGGGCAGAAGCTTGGTTTTGTGTTCAGTGACCCATTTTTGAGATGGTTTTGATGTTTGTTTTGGATCATAGTCCTGATGGAAGATCCAATCACGACCCATTATAAGACTTCTAACAGGGACAGTCAGGTTTTGATTTTTTATCTGTTGGTATTTGATAGAATCCATGAAGCCATGTATCTGAACAAGATGTCCAGGACCTCCAGCAGAAAAATAGGCCCACAACATTAAAGATACAGCAGTATATTTCATTGTACACATGGGGTACTTTTTATTTCTGGTCAGATGAAACAAAAAATTAGCTTTTTTAGCAGCAAACACTTAAGATGGGTTTGGTGCACACAGCTAAAGTATCCCATGTGTACAATGAAATATACTTCTGTATCTTTAATGTTTTAGGCCTATTTTTCTGCTGGAGGTCCTGGACATCTTGTTCAGATACATGGCATCATGGATTCTATCAAATACCAACAAATAAAAAATCAAAACCTGACTGTTCCCTGTTAGAAGTCGTATAATGGGTCGTGGTTGGATCTTCCATCAGGACAGTGATCCAAAACAAACATCAGAACCAACACAAAAATGGGTCACTGAACCAGTGGCGTAACTTTGTTTTAAAAAGTGGGTGGGACAGGAGGAATGTGTGTGGTGTGTTGTAATTGCATTATTACATTAATAAATGTACAAAATTTATTGACATAGAACTCATTTTTAATATGATATTTTCGTCCTTATATCTAGCATACTATAACTATATTGTTAGTCTAGAGAGTATTTACATTAGTCAATAAATATGTGGATGCGCACTTAATGTTAGATTGTCCAGATGGATTGGTGGTAGAATTTTCGTTCAGCGTGCCAGAGATTCTGGGTTCTAATCTGCCCTCTTATTATTTATTTTATTTTTTCTCATTAAAACCAAAGATGTTCGTGAGTGATTGTATATCAAGAGCAGGGACACGTTTATGTGCATTTTGTTTTGTGATTTCACTGAAATGAATAGAGTATCCGCAACAGCATAGATTGAAGCACTCGTCCGTGTGAAGACTGCACACTGTGCACGAGCGTCAAGAGAACACTGTTGCGCCACTAATAGCGGCAATGATCTCATTTCATCTTTTTAAAAAAAACAAAACAAAAAAAAACCTATCCTTTCACTTCCTCTAATCCCTCTCTATTGTAGCTGAGCACTGCCTATAACTTGTATTGTGAGCACATCTATTTGCCTCGTCGTGACGACTCGCTTGTTATATTCCTCACTTAAAGGGATAGTTCACCCAAAAATGAAAATTTGATGTTTATCTGCTTACCCCCAGCGCATCCAAGATGTAGGTGACTTTGTTTCTTCAGTAGAACACAAATGATGATTTTTAACTCCAACCGCTGCCGTCTGTCTGTCAAATAATGGGAGTGAATGGGAACTTGGATCAATAAGAGTCGAAAAAACCTTACATAGACAAATCCAAATTAAACCCTGCGGCTCATGACGACACATTATTTTATTTTGTTCAAAAAATGCTTTTCTTACTTATTTGTCATATTTGTCTTTTTTTTCCAGTCCTGATATCTAAAAATTCTTAAAACCAGATGCTTTTAACTACATAAATAAAATTACATAAGATATTTTTTTGTTTTCTGGGAAAAAAAAAAAAAGAAAGAAAGAAAAAAAATCCAAATGAAGTTTTTACTTAAAACAATCTGCCAATGGGGTAAGAAAAATAATCTTGTTTCTGTCCCAAAGTAAAATGTTATTTTATTTATCTAGTAAAAGCATCTGGATTTAAGAATTTTTAGATATTTGGACTGGAAATTAGACAAAAATACTAAGAAAAGCATTTTTGCAGTGATACAGAGAATTTAGCTTGCTACAACAAGGCACCTGCAGCTTTGATTTGCCATACAAAAAGATATTGCAATAACTTTTGATCGGGCAGTTTTTTTGGGAAGGGGATGCCATAGGGGTGTTCCAAATGAAAGTGAACAACTGGATCCCAAGATCATTAGTAAAGGGTGCATGCAATGGTCACTTCAAGGAAGTATTTTTATTGTTTGTGGTCATGTGACACCAGCAAATCCTTGTGATTTATTTCAAAGCTAGATGGCGGGAGAGTTCGAGTTGACTTGCAGAGTAATTCAAGTTGTTTTCTTTTGTTTGTGATAATATTTCACACATTTTTGTCATGTTATGTTTAAATAAGTTTCATAGGTAAGAAATGTGCTAGATAATGCAGGGTCCAAAGATGAGACAGCAAGTTTTAGCAAAGAAATATACTCATACACACACTTAACACATGGTGCGTTGTCAATGGGAACATTCCCAGGTGAAGATAATGAGGAAATTATTGTCTTTCATTGCTCCCTTCGCCAAGTGCATTCCAAATAGCTACATTATGGCACACAAGTGCCCTGCTCTCTTCAAAGTCCCCACATCAAGGGCTCTGCCCTTCAAAGGGAGTAGGGCTTACGGATGTTCACTTCCGCTTGGAATTCGCCAGAGGGTGAAAACAGCTGCAGCAATGTAAATTATATAAGAAATATGAGTTTGTTTAAACTGTCACTGTTCATGGGTCTGTGTGTTCATCCTTGCATGTGTTGTGTTTCTGTCTGTGGCCTGATTGCCTTTCAGCATTGCTGGGCAACTCATTGCTCTGACAAGTTAATCAGGCCAAACTCACCTGATACTCATCATATCTCCCTATATCCAAAGAGTATAGAACCCCTGCTGGGCGCTGTTGTTGCAATGGAACGTTCTATTCAGTGTCGCTTCTTGTTAGTGTATATTCTTTGCCATATTCTTGTGACAGACATCTTTACATCATGACACTGTGAAAAACTGAAGTAAAATAAAATTACATTTAGATGCATAATGGTTGAGTGTATTCTGTCCATACCACGGTTTACAAGTTTGTAGCTTATTAAATCTTATCAACACACAAAGCACATTAAAGGGTTAGTTCACCCAAAAATGAAAACTGTCATTTATTACTTATCCTCATGCCGTTCCACACCCGTAAGACCTTCGTTCATCTTCGGAACACAAATTAAGATTTTAGTTGAAATCCGATGGCTCAGTGAGGCCTTCATAGGGAGCAATGACATTTCCTCTCTCAAGATCCATAAAGGTACTAAAAACGTATTTAAATCAGTTCATGTGAGTACAGTGGTTCAATATTAATATTATAAAGCGATTATATTAATATTATAAAGCATGAGAATATTTTTGGAGATTACATTTACTTATTTAGTGATGGCCGATTTCAAAACACTGCTTCCTGAAGCATCGGAGCACAATGAATCAGTGTATCGAATCATGATTCAGATCACGTGTCAAAATGTCAATGGCTGAAATCACGTGACTTTGGCACTCCGAACAGCAGATTTGATACACTTGATTCATGTTGTGCTCCGATGATTCCTGAAGCATTGTTTTGAAATCGGCCATCACTAAATAAGTCATTATTTTGTTTTTGTTTTTTGGCGCTCCAAAAATATTCTCGTTGCTTTATAATATTAATATTAAACCACTGTACTCACATGAACTGATTTAAATATGTTTTTAGTACCTTCATGGATCTTGAGAGAGGAAATGTTATTGCTCCCTATGAAGGCCACAGGGAGCCATCGGATTTCAACTAAAATATCTTAATTTGTGTTCCGAAGATTAACGAAGGCCTTATGGGTGTGGAATGGCATGAGGGTAAGTAATAAATAACAGAATTTTCATTTTTGGGTGAACTAACCCTTTAACTTGCGAATTAACAGATGAAATCCAAAAAATTAACAAACATACCGTGTGCGCCTTCTAATCAGAAATCCAGGCGACATTAAGAGACATTTGGAGACATTTTTTTCTGAACAAATTCTTCTCGATCAGACACGTCTTAGTTTGTGTACATCTCCTCATCCCAGCAGGCACAGAACGTCATAAGACGTTAGTATTTGGTTAAATTTAGGTCGCGACGTCTGGTAACCAAAATTCAATGTCAATCCAACGTCTAATAACAACATTAATTTGACGTCGAATACCGACGTCATTTGACATAGATATTTTGTTGGTTTTAGGTTATGTTTTTAACTAACCAAAATCCAACATCGAATCAACGTCTTAAACCAACATCAGATTGACGTCAAATACTGACATTTAGTCGTCAGGTCTTGCAACCAAAACCCAACGTCTTCTATACGTCAAAGCGGTAACGTCTATTCAACGTCAAACTCTAACATCATTAGATGTTGATCATTTGTCAGTTTAGGTTGTGGTATTAACTAACTAAAATCCAACATCGAATCAACGTCTTAAGCCAACGTCAAAGTGACGTCAAATACTGACATTTAGTCATCAGGTATTGCAACCAAAACCCAACGTCTTCTATATGTCAAAGTGGTAACGTCTATTCAACGTCAAACTCTAACATCATTAGACGTTGATCATTTGTTAGTTTTGGTTGTGGTATTAACTAACTAAAATCCAACATCGAATCAACGTCTTAAGCCAACGTCAAAATGACGTCAAATATTGACATTTAGTCGTCAGGTATGACAACCAAAACCCGACGTCTTCTATACGTCAAAGTGGTAACGTCTATTCAACGTCAAACTCTAACATCATTAGATGTTGATCATTTGTTATTTTAGGTTGTGGTTTTAACTAACCAAAATTCAGCATCGAATCAACGTCTTAAGCCAACGTCAAATTGACGTCAATTACTGACATTTAGTCCTCAGGTATGACAACCAAAACCCAACGTCTTCTATACGTCAAAGTGGTAACGTCTACTCAACGTCAAACTCTAACATCATTAGACATTGATCTTTTGTTATTTTAGGTTGTGGTTTTAACTAACCAAAATCCAATATCGGATCAACGTCTTAAGCCAACGTCAAAATGACGTCAAATATTGACATTTAGTCGTCTGGTATGGCAACCAAAACCCAACGTCTTCTATACATCAAAGTGGTAACGTCTATTCAACGTCAAACTCTAACATCATTAGACGTTGATCATTTGTTAGTTTAGGTTGTGGTATTAACTAACTAAAATCCAACATCGAATCAACGTCTTAAGCCAATGTCAAAATGATGTCAAATATTGACATTTAGTCGTCAGGTATGGCAACCAAAACCCAACGTCTTCTATATGTCAAAGTGGTAACGTCTATTCAACGTCAAACTCTAACATCATTAGACGTTGATCATTTGTTAGTTTAGGTTGTGGTATTAACTAACTAAAATCCAACATCGAATCAACGTCTTAAGCCAACGTCAAAATGATGTCAAATATTGACATTTAGTCGTCAGGTATGGCAACCAAAACCCAACGTCTTCTATATGTCAAAGTGGTAACGTCTATTCAACGTCAAACTCTAACATCATTAGACGTTGATCATTTGTTAGTTTTGGTTGTGGTATTAACTAACTAAAATCCAACATCGAATCAACGTCTTAAGCCAACGTCAAAATGACGTCAAATACTGACATTTAGTCGTCAGGTATTGCAACCAAAACCCAACGTCTTCTATAAGTCAAAGTGGTAACGTCTACTCAACGTCAAACTCTAACATCATTAGATGTTGATCATTTGTCAGTTTAGGTTGTGGTATTAACTAACTAAAATCCAACATCGAATCAACGTCTTAAGCCAACGTCAAAATGACGTCAAATACTGACATTTAGTCGTCAGGTATTGCAACCAAAACCCAACGTCTTCTATACGTCAAAGTGGTAACGTCTGCTCAACGTCAAACTCTAACATCATTAGATGTTGATCTTTTGTTAGTTTAGGTTGTGGCATTTACTAACCAAAATCCAACATCGGATCAACGTCTTAAGCCAACGTCAATTTGACGTCAAATATTGACATTTAGTCGTCAGGTATGGCAACCAAAACCCAACGTCTTCTATACGTCAAAGTGGTAACATCTATTCAACGTCAAACTCTAACATCATTAGACGTTGATCTTTTGTTATTTTAGGTTGTGGTTTTAATTAACCAAAATCCAATATCGGATCAACGTCTTAAGCCAACGTCAATTTGACGTCAAATATTGACATTTAGTCGTCAGGTATGGTAACCAAAACCCAACGTCTTCTATACGTCAAAGTGGTAACATCTATTCAACGTCAAACTCTAACATCATTAGACGTTGATCTTTTGTTATTTTAGGTTGTGGTTTTAACTAACCAAAATCCAATATCGGATCAACGTCTTAAGCCAACGTCAACTTGACGTCAAATATTGACATTTAGTCGTCAGGTATGGCAACCAAAACCCAACGTCTTCTATACGTCAAAGTGGTAACGTCTATTCAACGTCAAACTCTAACATCATTAGACGTTGATCTTTTGTTAGTTTAGGTTGTGGTTTTAACTAACCAAAATCCAACATCGACTCAACGTCTTAAGCCAACGTCAATTTGACGTCAAATATTGACATTTAGTCGTCAGGTATGGCAACCAAAACCCAACGTCTTCTATACGTCAAAGTGGTAACGTCTACTCAACGTCAAACTATGACATCATTAGACATTGATCTTTTGTTAGTTTAGGTTGTGGCATTTACTAACCAAAATCTAACATCGAATCAACGTCTTATACACAAATATAGCTGACTTTTACATCAAATAATGCATAGTCTGTTTTTTAAAGAGACCCAGCTAGCACACAACGTCATAAGACTTCAATATTTGGTTGCATCTTGGTTGAGACGCAAGGTAACCTAAATTCAATATCAGTTCAACGTCTAATACTAAAATGATAATTTGATGTACAATATTTATGTCATTAGACACTGATATTTTGTGGGTTTAAGGTTAGATTGTAAAGTAACCAAAATCCAACATATAGCCAACATTTAAAATTAATGTGAAACTGACATCAAATACTGGCAAGTAGTTAGTCGGTATGGTGACCAAAATCCAAAGTCTCAAGTCAACGTCAATTTTGACATTGAATTATAATATTTAGTCATCAGGTATGGCAACCAAAACCCAACGTCTCCTTACCATCATAATGGTAATTCCCGAACAATTTCAAATTCCAAAATCACTTGACATTAGACATCGTGTTGGTTTTAAGGTTGTAGTATTAACTAACTGAAATTCAAACTTAAGCCAACATCTGAAGCCAACATCAAATTAATGTCAAACACTGACATTTAGTCATCAAGTAAAGTAACAAAAAATCAACTTCAAGTCAATGTCTCAAGCCAACATTAACTTACAATTGTGTGGACGTAACCAATGTCAATTTACAGTGTACTTTTGTTCATGAGATTATATGGAAGTTTTGGTTTGTTGATGAAAAGTGTTTGTTCATCAAATCAAATCAAAACAAGTCAAGTCAAATAAAGACCGCTCAGACTTATAGTGAGGTTGTTGTATAAAATAAATATCACATTTGTAATTGTGGACAGCCTCACCTTTCAGGTAATGATTCTGGAGGCAGCATTTATGCACAAAGGAAATTCACAAAAAGGATTGCAGACCGAATTCTGATCGGGCATAAAGGTTAGGTCATCTAAAACAAAACAGAGGTTGTTTTAGTGATAAGTGAATATTACATCATTCATTTGTCATTTTCAATGGTCATAGCTGACAACAGCTATCAGGAATGAAATACATACATGAATTTCCAACTGTGTTGTTGTCAATGGATTGGCACTTGGCAGTTTTGACAGTAAACAGAAGGGTTTTTTTTTTTTTTTTTTGTCTGACACTATACCCTACAATGTGTTTGTAATCTTGTGTTATGACTTTATTTTGACCCATAATGTTTATTATTAATTAATATCCAATCTTGTTTACAATATAATGCAATTCAAACACTTAGCCCAAACCTGTTAAGACAAGATGATCAAAACAGTTATTATTGATTAGTCGATTCTGGGCTGGAAACATTGCTTATAACAACATAAACTTGTTGATATATGTGTTGGAAAGTACAGTAAGTGCATGAAGACAATGCAAACATTACTACTGTTTATTGTAGAGTCTTGTAATTAATGTTTAATGCAATGTATAACTAATTTTTTTGCTCTTTAATTTGGTCTGTTCTTTATATTATTATTATTTTTTTTTAAATAAAATAGCTAATCAGATTGATTGCTGCTTTTTACTTGGAATTTATATATACAGGTCCTTCTCAAAAAATTAGCATATTGTGAAAAAGTTAATTATTTTCCATAATGTAATGATAAAAATTAAACTTTCATATATTTTAGATTCATTGCACACCAACTGAAATATTTCAGGTCTTTTATTGTTTTAATACTGATGATTTTGTCATACAGCTCATGAAAACCCAAAATTCAAAAAATTAGCATATCATGAAAAGGTTCTCTAAACAAGCTATTAACCTAATCATCTGAATCAACTAATTAACTCTAAACACCTGCAAACGATTCCTGAGGCTTTTAAAAACTCCCAGCCTGGTTCATTACTCAAAACCGCAATCATGGGTAAGACTGCCGACCTGACTGCTGTCCAGAAGGCCATCATTGACACCCTCAAGCGAGAGGCTAAGACACAGAAAGACATTTCTGAACGAATAGGCTGTTCCCAGAGTGCTGTATCAAGGCACCTCAGTGGGAAGTCTGTGGGAAGGAAAAAGTGTGGCAAAAAACGCTGCACAACGAGAAGAGGTGACCGGACCCTGAGGAAGATTGTGGAGAAGGACCGATTCCAGACCTTGGTGTAGAAACATCCAGAGCCACCGTGCACAGGCGTGTGCAGGAAATGGGCTACAGGTGCCGCATTCCCCAGGTCAAGCCACTTTTGAACCAGAAACAGCGGCAGAAGCGCCTGACCTGGGCTACAGAGAAGCAGCACTGGACTGTTGCTCAGTGGTCCAAAGTACTTTTTTCGGATGAAAGCAAATTTTGCATGTCATTCGGAAATCAAGGTGCCAGAGTCTGGAGGAAGACTGGGGAGAAGGAAATGCCAAAATGCCTGAAGTCCAGTGTCAAGTACCCACAGTCAGTGATGGTCTGGGGTGCCATGTCAGCTGCTGGTGTTGGTCCACTGTGTTTTATCAAGGGCAGGGTCAATGCAGCTAGCTATCAGGAGATTTTGGAGCACTTCATGCTTCCATCTGCTGAAAAGCTTTATGGAGATGAAGATTTCGTTTTTCAGCACGACCTGGCACCTGCTCACAGTGCCAAAACCACTGGTAAATGGTTTACTGACCATGGTATTACTGTGCTCAATTGGCCTGCCAACTCTCCTGACCTGAACCCCATAGAGAATCTGTGGGATATTGTGAAGAGAAAGTTGAGAGACGCTCTGCTCATCCAACACTCTGGATGAGCTTAAGGCCGCTATCGAAGCATCCTGGGCCTCCATAACACCTCAGCAGTGCCACAGGCTGATTGCCTCCATGCCACGCCGCATTGAAGCAGTCATTTCAGCAAAAGGATTCACGACCAAGTATTGAGTGCATAACTGAACATAATTATTTGAAGGTTGACTTTTTTTGTATTAAAAACACTTTTCTTTTATTGGTCGGATGAAATATGCTAATTTTTTGAGATTTTGGGTTTTCATGAGCTGTATGCCAAAATCATCAGTATTAAAACAATAAAAGACCTGAAATATTTCAGTTGGTGTGCAATGAATCTAAAATATATGAAAGTTTAATTTTTATCATTACATTATGGAAAATAATGAACTTTTTCACAATGTGCTAATTTTTTGAGAAGGACCTGTATATATATATATATATATATATATATATATATATATATATATATATATATATACACAAGTACATTTTAGTTAAAAATGTAAAATTAGAAATGTGCTAATTTTTTGAGGAGGACCTGTATATATATATATAAATGTGTATATATATATATATATATATATATATATATATATGTATAAGTACATTTTAGTTAAAAATGTAAAATTAGAAATCATTTCATATCGATCTTATCCATCAATGATGATGGTTAAACTTTGCAGTGTATGGATTTTGTGGATAGCCACATATTCAAATTGAATTTTATAAATTGTTATCATCTCATATATATAGTTTTTTTTTTTTTTATAAATTGCAAACCCCCATGACCCCATGCCCAAGCCATCACGTAAACGCGGTGATGCCGCGCTATTGCGCCATTTTGCGACTCTTGGCGGTCTTTTTGGGGGAATCAATTTATCAGGAGGCCTGCAGTGCACTTAGCCAGCTTCAACTGTGGTGAGTATATCTGGAAATTTGATTATGTATGATGTAAAAGTGTTTATTACACCCTAATGATATTACATGTAATACATCAACGTTATTGAAAAGAATACATCGACGTGTTTGTAAGACGATGGGTAAAGCTAATTAAATAGAAAATGGGATATTCCTGAAATAAAAATCCACATTAAGTCATTACAGCCATCTAACGTTAGCCCTGAAAAACATTTTAAATAAAGTTTAAACTTAAAACCGAGGGTTTTCATTATTATATTTGTTTGTTTTAACAATTCTTCCGATAATGTAAGCTTCATGAAATTCGTTCGATTTGATGCTTTTTTCCTTTCTATTTTTTCAAGCGCATTAGTTATGCAGAATATTCTGCTGTAACGTTCAAGTCGTTTAATCCAAGACATCCACTTCCAATCAAACATTTGATTAATTTTGGAGTAAGCTATCTCCGTTATAGCTGTCAGATTTGTACACATTCTCCTTTTTAAAAAAAATACATTTTAAGCAAAAACAGCTTTTTCTACTAAGATCTAGTTTCATATTTAGGGTTCAAGTTTATCACTGAGATCTATTATTAGTATTTGATATTGTGTGATTTTAGATGTTGTGGAGCTATGAAATATGAGGTTATAACATTTGTTTTGTTTTTGCTTTGTTTTGCATTTATCTCCTTGCCATGGTCTGAAGAAGCCATATCGTTGTAAGGTAACGTTATATTTTTTTGTTCACTTATAAATGAGCCGCTAGAACACCGATGTTTTAATATAAATTAATATATTACATTAATTAAATTAAAAATATTAATAGATTGAAGGTAGTTAATCTGATTCTTCTGTAACCTTATCACTCATAGTGGGTTTTCTTGTGTGCTCTTCTGTTAGCCTATCATTTTGCACTGTCCAGTTGCTAGCTAGCAGTTGAATTTAATTGAATTTAATGAAATTAATATTTAATGTAATCTGGTGTTTGACATTGGGCTTGTCTTTTTGTGCAGAACATTTTGCATGTCTTATCTTAAACGTTGGGGAAAAATTCGCTCAGAAGCTGCTAAAATTGCACTGGAATGTACTAGCGAAGATGATAGCCATGACAATTTGGATAATCCAAATGAGTGTGATGTAAATGGTGGTGAAAATTTGGCAGCAGAGGAAAACAGTACTTCACAGGAATCAGATGAACTTGGTGATACAGATTCAGATTTTGGATACAAAGATTATGTGTCAACTGATTCTGAACAAGGTGTAGAATCTGCAAAAGAGGATGAAGTAACCTTTCAAGAAAAGCTTGCTTCCTGGGCTACAAGAAGTAAATGTGGAAGAAGCCAAATTAATGAATTGCTTGGTATTTTGAAGGATGAAGGTTTAGAAGTACCGAAGGATTCTAGGACATTATTGAAAACACCTCGTCAAATCCAGATAGAAGACAGGTGTGGTGGACAGTATGCCTACTTTGGCATTGAATGCTCTGTTGTGAAAATTCTTGATCGGAACATCAAGTATTTAGAAAGTTCAAACTCTGTGGACCTGTTAGTGAACATAGATGGAATCCCTCTTTTCAAGTCATCTAATTCCCAGTTATGGCCAATCATCTGTCGTTTCAGTGACTTTGAACCATTTATAGTTGCCATTTTTTGTGGTGAACATAAACCTAACTCTGTTGATGATTATCTTGAAGACTTTTTAGCTGAATACAAAGAACTACAGAGAAAGCCTATCACTCTGAATGGCCAAGAAATCCATGTGTGCATCAAAGCCTTTGTTTGTGATGCTCCAGCTCGAGCATTCTTAAAATGTATAAAAGGACACACTGGATATGATTGTTGTGAAAGATACACAATTAAGGGAGAGTATAAGAACAAAAGAGTCGTGCTCCTGGAAGACTACCCATTAAGAACCGATAGGGATTTCTCTAATGGACTTTATGTTAATCATCATGTTGGAGTATCCCCTTTACTTAATGTGGGAATAAGATGTGTAACAGGTTTTCCTCTTGATTATATGCATCTTGTATGTCTTGGAGTTGTAAAAAGACTGCTGTGCTTTTTAAGAAAAGGACCACCTGAATGTAGACTGTCACATAGAAAAGTGGGAGAGATTTCAAATCTTCTTGTGTCTTTATCTGGAAAGCTACCCAGTGAATTTGCTCGCCAACCAAGACCCTTAACAGATTTAGATCGGTGGAAAGCCACAGAGCTGCGGCAATTCCTTCTATACACTGGACCTGTAGTTCTGAAAAAAGTGTTACACAAGGATGTTTATGAACACTTTCTCTGCCTAACAGTAGCTGTATCAATCCTTTTGGACACCTGTGAGACGAAGCGTTCTGCTTACATGGACTATGCTAAACAACTTTTAGATTATTTTGTTGAAAAATCGAAGCACATTTACACACCAATTTTTTTGGTGCATAATGTTCATAACTTGAAACATCTGTCAGATGACTCTAGACATTTCATGTGTTCTCTCAATGACATATCTGCATTTCCTTTTGAAAATCATCTGCAAATTCTGAAGAAACTAGTGAGAAATGCCAAAAATCCCATCAGTCAAGTCGCAAAGAGACTTTGTGAACAAGAGAGGGCAGAAAGCCACAGAAACAAGGTGTCAAACAAAAGTTGGCATTTTGTTTCGGAAAAGAAGAGAAATGGATGCTTCCTCTTGCACAATGAAGACTTTGCCTTTGTTAAAGAAAAACGTGATGATGGCAATTTGTTATGTGATGTCATTTCCCAAAAAAACATGGAAAGCTTTTTTACAGTGCCTTGTGACTCCAAGCTTATTAACGTTGTATATATTAGAAACTTGGAGAGAGTCCAGAAACGTCGCAGGCTTCTTGATGTTGATGAAATTAACCGTAAAGTGGCTTGTCTACCCTTCAAAACAGGATATGTACTTATGCCTTTATTGCACAGCATGGAGCGAAAAGACTAAAAAAGGGTAATTACTATATAGTGTGAATTAACAATAATTACTGTATAAAAAGCATTTTTAATTTACATTAGTTTTCCTTATGTAATAAATTTATTGTGAAATATATAACATTTGTTTCACCTGTGATTAATAACAGAAAGGTTTAACTTCTTGTGCACATCCCTATTTTATATGTGTTATTTAAAATGTATAAAGTTACTGTTTTACTTTATAGGTGCCTTAATATTATAACTTGATATTAATTTTTATTTATCTATATATTTATTTATATTTATTTTTTAAATTTATTTTTTATTTATGTCAGTAGTATTTGTTTCAGGATGGCTTGGGTAAGGGCAGTGTGGCAAGAGAAGAAAAGGCAAGAGGAAGGGACGGTGCCGGACAGCTGGGTGGACCCAAAGAACATGTTATTGTACTGGCCAAATGTTGCAAATGCAACAAGATATTTGAAGGAACGACGGCCACCATCTGATAGTTGGAGAAAGTTTCCACTTGTGAAAGAGAAGATGAGATCTGGTAGGTAATTTTACACATTACATCTATTATGTGCATGTTAATAATTGACCTGCCATATGAATGTTATTCACTGACAACATTTTTGCTTTGCCATTCTTTACATTATTTTTGATTTATAGATTACTTTGAAGAGTGTGACAACTGTGAACTCACAAGTAGTACAGAAGCTGAAGAAGGTTCACTGGAAGCAAAAAGAAGAAAAATATCAAAGAAATTTGAAGACTGTTTGACAGGTATGCCTTTTACTTTGCAGTTATCAGTCATTTACAATTTGAGAAAAATATGCTATATTGCTGGTTGATTTTTTTTTTCTGCTTGAAAGCCTGTGAATTGGAGGCTGAAAATGATTCCCATGATCCTCAATCTCAAATGCTCAGGCTCTGTAGGTTTACATTGCAGTTAATGTAAATGAAAGGCAGCGATGTGAATATATATATAGTATACCGCTGTGCGCCTCAAAGTTATTTAACACATCTTTTGTGGTCCTTGTATACCTAAAGTGTAAAGATGGCCATAAGCATGTCAAGTTCAGATTTCTTGTTTCAAACTCTTGCAAAAGCTGATATGGTTTCAATTTGTCCATTTAAAATTATCAGTTTAATTGAAAGTGCTCCAGTATTCCAGTGACTGGAATATTTCTGTTTTTTGTTTTTTTCTCTTTATTCTGTTATTAACTTTTCTACTTTTCCACCACTTGCTTCCTCCAATGTTCTTTCTGGTAGGAGAGTAAGGGATGATGGAAATTTAGCAGTAGAAAGGATGCGTACATAACTATACATTCCCACAACTTTCCTTCTTATCACGCACCATGTTAGCAGTCACAATCACTGAAAATGTATATTTTTCTTGCTTGAACACAATTTCTGTTTATATCTGTCTCTTGAATCAGATCATAGTTGTGACACTGATCCACAATTCGAAGAAGAAGATAACCTTGGAAATCGTCAGCTTCCTAACAGTAATGAAGGTTAGTATTTCTATTTTTTTTTTTTTTATACATGTAACAGGGTAACTACTTGTCAATAGAGTATGGGGGGGCAGTAAAAAAAGATGATCTTTTTATCTTTCTTATGCATTATCTTTGCTTTAAAAGTTTATTACATTAAATAAGCAGTAAAATATTTTGTCAGCAGAGCTAGAACTTCCTGTTGCTCCAAGGAAGGTGTGCAAGCTCTCCAATGCAAGCTCTACATCTTCTGTTTCATCCAGTGGATCAAGCTCTGGCTCTCCATTGCCACTTCAAAAAAAGCAGACTTCAACAGCACAGGGTTGGCAATCCTATTACTTCCAACCTCAGTCTAATCTTAGACAAAAAAGGTTTCTTCAGGTCCTTATTTAAGTCCTAAATTCAATTTCAGAAATATTTAGTTTGAAAGTGATTCATGGCTCCAAACTGAGACTAAAACAGTCGCATTTGCGACCATAAATATTAATTTGCGAGTGACGTTTTTGCTTAGGTCGCCAGTGGCGACTACTCACCAAAAGCTCCTCAGGATTTAACCGCTAAAAAAAGTTTTCTCAGGCGGATGATTTGCTTAATTCTAGCAGCGCCCCGTCTGTGATAAAACGAACTCGGGCCGAAGGTTAATACACACAACTACACCGAGTGTGGACCTGGCGCGTGTACAACAGCTTTCAGCCGAGATCAGCCCATAGGGAAAAAGCCGTCTGTCAGACAGAAGTGTTTTGTAGAGTCGGTGTGGCTCTGGCCCATTATCTTCTCACCGATGCCGAGACTGAACCGACAGAGACGCATTTCAGCCAGAATCAGCCCGAGTGTTATTGCTATCTTGGTATATATTTACAGTTATAACTTAACAATTTGAAAGTAATGCCTTTTTTCCTAATTGTTTTGAGATCAAATCTTTTATGTTATAAAAGTTATGTTCACGTATTAAACTGAGACAATGCACATCAAAGTTTTAGTGGAAAAAGAGAGGTTCAGACAGTCCTCTTCTGTGCCGCACATCAGTGCTGACGCACACAGTCTGATAAACGCAGCTCCGCTGTGCAGCGAGAGAGAAATGACGGAGACATAAGAAGGGAAAGTGCAGAAAATACAGCGTCTATTTCATGCACAACTTGAACAAACTAGAACAGGTAAAGCTGTCAGCTGTGTGGATATTGGCAATATCGTTAACAATTCTTGTTTATAATAATTACTAGTATGGCTTCTTCTAAACAAGATCTTGGTCTGTGTTCTTTTAATGCATGAACTTCATTATTTGAAGTGCAGCTGCCGTCCAGTAATCGCAAAAAGCTCTGTGCTTTGTCACTTTTTAATAAAAAGTACCAGCTTTAAAATTATTCAGAATTCGTAACGAAATTCAAACAATACAGTTTTGGCGCTCCTTAATGGGGCAGGCGCGGTCGCTTTAGCGCCTCAGTTCAAGGGAAAGGGAACCCATTTAATCTTTCTCTTTACTAATATAGTACATAGTGAACATGATTTAACATCAAAAGGTAGGCTATTTTATAAGAGAGCCTACAGTACAACTTACTGAAATGTCTCAGGTAGGAGGAGCCCAAGCTACACTCGGTGGCCAAGTGATGCTTATGCTCCATGATACTGGTACAGATTCTGTGTAATGAACAATTCTTTGTGACTGTAAATTTCAAGCTGGAAAAGACATTTAGTTCCCACTTTAAGTGAACCCATAGTTCCCAGGTCATCTACGAGATGGATTAAAATGCTTATAAAGTCAAGAAAAGATGAGACATAAACACATGACAGTATGATTGAAATGTTAAAATGTAAATAAATAAATAATAATAATCATAAAATAAATAAAACACGTTTATTCTGTGGCACCTAAAAAAAAATTATTGTTTTTTCTTATAGGAGCCAATTTTTTTGTTTGGAGCCCTGTTCATACCCATAGTGAAATATTGTGTATTGAGTAATTTTGACCCATCAGCTCCTTCCCTTTGATGAGAAAAAGCTGTATGTTCTCCAAAACGTTGTTGTTTGCAGGTCTATATTTACTTAATTTTAGAAAAGAACACCACCACAGTTCTTGCTAAAGTAAAGACTTGAAGAGTCAGACTTGCACATATTCAGAGTTTTAAGAAACTCGAACTTGTCTCATTATTAATTATTATTAATCAATTAGATAAATGATTTATCCAAAAAAATTACCTGAAGTTAGCTGAAGCATTTGTCTTAACATGTAAACTTACTTTCTGATTCTTGTAGCCCCTGTGCAAACTAAGGAGGCCATATCAAAAAACCAGACCAGACAACATTCTGATGGAGAACCCAGACAATCTGGGTCACCTGTTGATCGACAGTCCAGCAGCTCCAAACAAGATGAAAAACGCTCCCCATACCCAATGCAAGAAGCAAGTAAGTATAGTTAGGGCTGGGCGATAAAACGATAACAATATGTATCGCGATAGACATGTAATCGGTGTCAATAAAAAAAGTGTTCGATAAAACGTTCAATTATTTTTTTTCTTCGTCGGAAGAAACCAGAGGTTGCGAAGCAGGTTTGGTTGCATGAACAAAGGCACTCGCCCTCTGGTAACCTAGCAACTTAGGGAGTGATGCGCAACCAGCCAATCATGAAACAGTTTGGTTGCGCCATATCGTTGTCTCGTGTTGGATTCTTCAGTAACAGAACCGGCGTGGAGTGATAAGTGGAAAACCTTATTTGTTCAGTGAGTGATGTAGATAAGATGACTGACTGCTGCGCCAATTCTGACAGACATCCGCGCATGTTACTGAGAGAGAGCGAGAGAGAGATCCTCCTCCGGCCTCGCGTGCACACTCTCACAGTCTACAAACTGTCTTGCTCTCCCTCCCGCCCTCACGCATATTAATCAAAATTGATATTACCATCAAAATCAATTGAGAATTGACACGATGATTGGTCGGAAGACCGATGTTTCACATTAAGCAATCAGAGATTTTTTTCCTGAATTACCGCTGGGTGAGAATTGTACTAAAATAACGTTGCCTTATCTTCTCTGAAAAGCGTTCAGCACATTCAGCAGACATAAACCTATCCAGTGATGAAATGTTTTCTGTGTTGACATAAAACTTGTGCGATGTCCTAACTACCGGATAATCACACATGCTGTCTGCGCCTTATGTTTTCCTGCTTTTTTGTCTAATCACACCTATGAATCAGTGGAAGGTTAAAGGATTAGTTCACCCCAAAATGAACATTTTTAATCATTAGCGCACCCCCAATGCCATCCAAGATATCCATGTCTTTCTTTCTTCAGTGGAAAAGAAATTAAGTTTTTTGAGGAAAACATTTCAGGATTTTTTCTTCATATAATGGACTTCAATGGCAACCAACTCAGTTGCTATTGTTTCCTCAAAAAAACTAATTTCTTTTCCACTGAAGAAAGAAAGACATGGATATCTTGGATGGCATTGGGGTTAGTAAATTATTAGGAATTAGGAATTAATTAGAATTTACAGGCCCGGGACGGGAGACGCGGTTCACCGCGCCAGCCAGAGGCCGTCGGACACAGCTGCATCGCGACAGACCTCTCGACTGGTGGGATTCTCGCATAACCCCTGGCCTCTCCGCCATCAAGGGAGGTGAAGGCGGAAGAGGGCCCAGCTCTAGAATGGCCGCTGTAGGGTTCAAATGGAAACACTCGGCTCCTGAAGACTCGCGACCTCGCTGCTATGCCGTAACGCCAACAGAGACAGCCGATCCTCTTCACAGGCTTCTCTCTTCTCTCTCAGTTAGAAGGTTTTTCCTTTTCAGCAGGACACCAACAGTCTGGCTCCTCAGCGAAAGACAGAGTGCGATTGTATCTGCTTCCTATTTATATACACCTGTCGGAGGCGGTGCGCATTATGCAAATATCGCACGCCAATTCCATTGTCTTGTTTTTATTCTCTCGAAGTTGATAGGGCTCTCTAGCGATATCCCAAATCGTCGGTTACTACTGACGTACGTCGAACGTGACCGACTGAAAGGGAACCACCACTGGCTCTGCACCCCTTTACCTAAATTCATTACTTCAGACTTATGAGCCCTCTAGAAGCTTGCGTTCTGCAAGTGAACATCGCTTGATTGTGCCATCCCAAAGAAGCACAAAGTCACTTTTATGGACTTTTAAATTAAATGTTCCCTCCTGGTGGAATGACCTGCCCAACTCAATCCCAGCAGCTGAGTCCTTAGCCATCTTCAAGAATCGGCTTAAAACACATCTCTTCCATCTTTATTTGACCTTCTAACTTTTGCACTCACTAATTCTATTTAAAAAAAAAAAAAAAAAACTTACCTTTCTAATCTTTTGTATTCTATTTTCTTTTCATTTATTATACAATTATAAAAAAGACCTCTAACATTAGCTTGCTCTATTCTTTTTATATTCTATCTGTTTTCTTTTTATTTATTATATTATTTAAAAGCCCTTGCTACGTATACTGCGTTTAGGCTAACTGAGACTTGTTAAAGCACTTATATATCATTGCTCTTTTGTTGTTTTTGATTGCTTCCATTGTCCTCATTTGTAAGTCGCTTTGGATAAAAGCGTCTGCTAAATGACTAAATGTAAATGTAAATATAATCTTTTCATCAATAGACCTTATTCGATTAAGCACGGTCATCATGACATGCATAATTTAAGACACATGTGCAGCTTACACCAAAACACATATGGCTGATGTGAAAAAAAAAAGAAGAGAGCATGCAAAAGTTTTGTTTGTGATCATTTTATTTCAAATGGAGATCATGTTGATTTCAAACTTTGTGTGTATTAAAATATAATACAACAACAAACACCATGATCAATCATTTGGATCAAGTGCATCCATTGTTCTCTGGGACAGGATTTAAATCAACACAACAGATCACAAGTGGTCAACGCTAAATACAGGTGAAAACAAGGTTTTCAGCTTAATGTTTCATTATCCACATCACAGATTTCATAGGGCTCTAGTTGTAATTGTAGTGGTGAAATTGTGCATTGATAATGTTTCTTATTATGATTATCATTGGCTTCTGTGTCTTAGAATTCCAGAGAAAAGTAATGGAGATGCTTGTTGAAATCCGTGAAGACATCCGCACATTAAAGAAAAGTGTGGGGGATGCAGAAATGCATACTGTCTCAAAGATTCCTGCCCAGTCCTCAACTGTTGAGGAACTTAACATCCTTGATAAATCCCTCAACTGCTTGGATGAGAAGCTGAGACTGGTAAGATTATACCTTTTCATATCTGTCATGCCTTAGGACTGTCTGTGTGTGATTTCTGTCTTTGTGCTCCCCATGACTTAGTTCTCCCTCTTGTTCCCTTATGCCCGTATTTGGTTTTCCTTTTCCAGTTAAGTCCTCATTTAGTTAATTCAGTTCCACCGGTGTTTGATTAATAACCTCGTTTAGTTTGTTATTTAAACCTTGTGTTTCCACTGTCCAGCGTCTGGTGTTAATGTCGATGTTGTGTTTCTCTGCCTGTCTTGTGTTCAGTGTTGCCTATTTAGCTACTTCTCAACCCCTTTTGAGTTTTTTGTTTTTTCTCAAAAGTTTAGGGACAAATATAGCAACTTCTTGAACAAACCTTATTTAAGTTTTTATCTTGCCCATTAATCTATATTCATCATAGATCAGTGAATTTACCATTATGATGTCATCTAGTGACATTTATCTACCAGTTTTAGCTACTTTCAATTGAAAGCAGTTGGCAACACTGCTTGTGTTACTCAATTTGAGAAGATTAAAGACTGTTTCTTTGACTTTTACCCTTGTCTCCTTGTTCCTCGTTTTGCCACAGAAGGAAACCATGACAATATCTGCATACCGTAATTTTTATAATGTGATGTGTTGAGACATAGAGTACTGAACACTGTTAACCTTTTTTGTGGTTAAACTAAAATACTTAACCTATGATTTCAGATTGATAGCTTGTCCAATGTTGGAGGGATGCACCTGAAGGACAATGTCAAGAGGGTCATGGAGAAGTAAGTTGTTATATTAGCAGTCCTCAGCAGAATCATGTCTTATTACATCTTGCCACTTGATATTGTCAGATAAGTTGAAGTTAACTATCTTTTATCAAGTGTTATGGAGGAAACACTGCTTGGCAGTTTTCTATCTATCTACCTACTTACCTATCTGTCTATCAGGGGTGTGCTATATGATGATTTTTGATCGCGGACAATAAAAAATGTTTCCACGATCTGCTTTTGAAGAAATGTCGTTGAATCGTGCTACAGCGCACATTCAATCAGCTGTAGTTCTGGCGCCTCCGTCGTATACTATACAACACCACATGCATTCACATCAGTGTTGACTCAGCGGTAGAGTTACTCTCACAGGAGTTACTCTCTCATTATTTGCATGTGCTTTTAAATGTTTCATTCGCACGCTGGTCTGACCTGTGCTTTTTCTGAGTGCCACATTCACCCGAATCTGTCAAAGACTGTCAAACAGCGCCTGATTATTGAACTAATTTATCTTTTGCACTAATACTGTCAAAACACAAGGTTTACATGTAGACAAGTTTGTTAGGTCTAAAATGGAAGTAAACAGTTGAGAGAAAAACATATATATGCCTGTATATTAGATGCATGCATGTCTTAAAGGGACAGTAGGTCTATTAAACATGCAGCCTTCTGTCATTACTGTCAAGGGATAGATCACCCTAAAATTGTAATTTCTGTCATTATTTACTCACTGTCATGTTGTCCTAAACCTGTATTAATTTCTTTCTTGTGCTGAACAACAAAATAAGATATTTTGAAGAATGTAGCCAAACAGTTGCTGGTCCACATTGAATTTGATAGTAGCAAAAAACACTCTGGATCTATCTATCTATAACAAAATTTAAACCTAGTACTTTTTATTTTACAGTTATAATTTATATTTGAGTCTTATGAGCCAACGGTAGCTACTTTTAATCCATAACTAACATTCTACTTTTCATAAAAAAATTAACGTAACATAATTAGATACTTTAGTTGTGAACACTGTAATGTAACACATGTAGGCTAGTTTCTCAATGCTGAGAATGAATAAAAACTGAGCACCTGATACTGCAGACTTCTGCTTGTCAGTCATTCATGATTTAATTTGGAAAAGCACGTTATGTTTTGCCAAATGCCAAACTAGTCTAGGATAGGAAAATGATACAGGTCTGCATTATGTCCAAAATAATTTTCTTGTCAGTATGGCTAAGTGGTATGAGGTAATCATAGTATAACATGTCCACCATAACATGTATAGCGCAACATGTAAATAAGTGGGTGTGGCACATACTGTGAGTTTATTAAAGAAACATGAAGAAAGGTGAAGGAGCAGATGAGGAGGACCCACAAAGAAATCCTGAGCAGGGAAAAATTGTTTTATATTTTCAAACATATAATGCTGTTTCGTTTCTGAATGAATCTGTTTTGTTTGAATCGACTGAACTAGTGATTAACTGGTCAAATAAGAGTAATTACTTCATTCCTGAATGAATCAGTCGTTTGAAATAATCAAATAAAGGAATGAATGAATGACTGAGTTGACTTGCGCAATAAGGCATTTACCACCACCTTGTGGCAGTTCTAGTTTATTATGGAGTACTATGTCTTCAAAAAAAAAAAAAATTAAGGTATCAAAATAAAGTTCACACAAAAAAATATATGTATTGAAGAATGATGGTAATCAAACTATAAAGCATATTTCTAAAACTACTTTTTGTAATGTATGTTTGGTGCTTTTCTCATTTAACACTATAATTGCATTAAATTTTGTTTTGGGGGTTATTTCTCAGATCAATTTTCAGTTAACTAATCTCCACATTATGTAATAAGCTTTAAAAAGAAAAAGAAAAAGAAAAGCCTACTTAATAACTATACTGTAATGTATATCGTTACCGTGAAATAAAATTACTCATACTGTGAAAAAGAATTTTGGTCATACCGCCCACCAATACTTGTCAGTATACTGTTCTGCATGCTGCAAGTGAGAAAGAAACTACAAGACCTGATGTGAGATGATCATCTGCTCAGATAAACATTTATTAAATAATCCATCCATATTATCCATTGATGTTGATTCAAATTTCATTCTTTGTTGAATCTATTGGACCTATCCACCTTGACCATCTCTCTGCCATGTTACATAGCAACCATAACAGTTGCGCACACAACTTTTTCACATTTATTTTTTCCCTACCTCTTTTCCTAATCTGCTATTTTGAGCACATTTGTCAAATATGCAAAGCTGATTCAAATTCATTAAATGATATGATATTCATTAACTTTATGCTCAAGTTAATTTAAAAAAATAACTTACAGTTGTAAAAGGCTACAATTTGGGACAAACACTGCTTATATTGATTTAATACAGAACGTGATTCAGAATGCTTACATACAGGACAACGCTGTATTAATGTCAAGCCCTGTTTGCAAATATGTGCTTGTGTTGCCAACTCCTTATACAATTATTGAAGACTGGTAATATAACAGATTTCATAGTGTAAAATATATCCCAGCACATTGCTTTTGGGACCATCTAATAGCCATATATTGCTCACCTGATTGTTGTTAGTTTGCCTTTTTTGTTTTACTTCTCTATTTGTGTATATATAACAAACCTAATTAAATGTTTTGAGATTTTTCTATACACATTCTTACTGACTTCTAGCATTAACTCCAGGCCAAGTTGTTGAAATTTTGAAATTGCACAATATCAGTTGTTCTGCAATAAGATAAAAACCTGCCAGTTTGGGTTGAGCCCATGACTTTTAATCTAGCACCAAACGGAGGGCCTTTATGATATCTGCATTATACTAGATATGATGAACCATTACACAAACAATAACATCTGCCTCATAATGTTCTCATGTATAATTAATTATTTGGGCATTACTCTTGTATCCACAGGTTGATGACAAACGATGGTCATGGCCCGTTTCAATATGAAGGGGGGGAAGGGGAAGCTTGCTTTCACCAAGCTCAATCTGTACACTGTTGTCACAGGTAAAAATGAATAAATAAATAAATAAATAAATAAATAATACAAATATTAGTGTCGCATCACTGTGAAACCAGTAACCACATATTGTAGTCAGCTGTGATCAACACTGCACTGTTTTAGCGTAATGTTTTTTATTGTTTTCTAGTGAAACTGTGGTAACTCTGTGGGCTTGTCTAAACAATTTTTCAGAGTTACTCATCTGTCGCACAGAAATCACACAAACGTTCATATACAGCTATGGAAAAAATTAAGAGACCACTTCAGGTTCAGAAATCAATGTTAAGTGGTCTCTTATTTTTTTCCATAGCTGTATATATGCTATTTGTTAACTGGCAGGTCATTCCTGTTGCCAGCCTACCTTTCTGTTTGAAATCTTTATTGTTCAGAACTCTAACAATTGTTTTTGCATCCATACTGATATGTTGATGACTTGCATGTACAATTCAGGAATGTTAAATATGCATGGCTCTTAAAGCTAAGGTAGATATTTCTTTGTTTTCTCAGGGAACTGATTTAAAGCCAATCCAATAAATTTATGTGGTCTAAATATACTCTGTGGAAGGCATAGAAGTAGTTAATGCTTAAATTCAATGTTTACTGTAGTGCATCATATCCTATATTTCTTATGAATTTTCATTTTCAAATATTTCTTACAGAGAGTGTCCAGAAAACAACAAAAGAGACGGAGGCAAATATTGCAGCGGCCATCGCCTTTTGTTTAAAATATGCCCCAGACAGGGTGGGTGGAGGTGGCAGAAAAAAAAGCTGTGAATACTGATGTTAATATGTTTTGAAAAATATTCAGGTCCAATAAGGTTGGTGTTAAAATAATGGTGTTAAATTATTTTAAAATGTTCTGTTCCAATAATGTTAATAATAAAACATAAATAAATCATATTTGTTATAATCCAGTTCATCTCTTTGTCATTTTTCTGATAAAACCACCAAACATTTGTAAATTCCATTTTCAAATTAAGTTAAAATATTCTTTTTGCTAATGTCTTAAAATTTCATAATTTGGATCTTGATCTCTCTCTGATCTTATTGTTAGAGTTTCTTGGTATGTTTTTTTTGTTGTTGTTTTTTCTCTCTGAATGTTGATTTTTATTTTACAACAAAATTGAAGGTTTAATGTCATGCCAACAAAATCCATACTAACCATATCTTTCTTTAAAGTTAGAATTTGACAGCTTGACAATTTGTTGTTGGTTTTTGACAGATACCGATTTTGATTTTATTTTCCATCAAAGCACAATGTCTCCGATGTAGGAGATTGATGTTAGTCTGTCGTTGGGTTCTGACATCAACCAGATTTAAATTTTCAACCAAAATGCAACATATTTTGGACGTAGCAGATTGACGTCAGTCTGACGTTGGTTTCTGACATTAATCAATTTGTCATTTTCCACCAAAATGCAACGTCTTACCAACGTTGGAGATTGACGTCTGTCTGACGTTTGGTTATGACGTCAACCAAATTTTCATTTTCAACCAAAATGCAACGTCTTACCAACGTTGGAGATTGACGTCTGTCTGACGTTTGGTTATGACGTCAACCAGATTTTCATTTTCAACCAAAATGCAACGTCTTACCAACGTAGGAGATTGACGTCAGTCTGACGTTTGGTTAGGACGTCAACCAGATTTTCATTTTCAACCAAAATGCAACGTCTTACCAACGTAGGAGATCGACGTCAGTCTGACGTTTGGTTATGACGTCAACCAGATTTTCATTTTCAACCAAAATGCAACGTCTTACCAACGTTGGAGATTGACGTCTGTATGACGTTTGGTTATGACGTCAACCAGATTTTCATTTTCAACCAAAATGCAACGTCTTACCAACGTTGGAGATTGACGTCTGTCTGACGTTTGGTTATGACGTCAACCAGATTTTCATTTTCAACCAAAATGCAACGTCTGAACAACGTTGGAGATTGACGTCTGTCTGACGTTTGGTTATAACGTCAACCAGATTTTCATTTTCAACCAAAATGCAACGTCTTTCTGACGTAGTGGTCCAACGTCATTCTGACGTTATATTGACGTCCGGTGCCTGCTGGGATGGTTCTGATATTCACCCAGTTAGCTATATTACATGAAAGGTTACAACTCTACACAATGTTCACCTGTAGGTGTTGCCATTACCAAAGTATCGCAATACTCAAAATACAATTTCCAAATGAACATTCATAATACATTACACAACACTAGTAATACAAAAAACACCCTTTAACAAAGTAAATAACTGAAATATTTATAAAGAAAATACACCTTTACCTGTGACAGCTACAATCCCTTGTGTTGCAGTCGGTCTTTGTCAGATCATTTTTTGGTTCATGTCTGCCATTTCTGTTGCTGTCCTGTCTAGTTCCTGTTCCAGCTTTGTTTAGCCTCTCGTGTTTGTTGGATTACCTGCACCTCTTGGATTCTCTTTGGATTTGCCGTTTGATATCCAGCCCACTGCAGAATGTTCCTCGCTGCCAAAGCCTGTCAGCTCCCACCTGCAATCTGCACCATCTCTCTACTGTGTTCATATTTTCTATTATTAATAAACTCATTGATTGAATTTGCTTGTGGATCCCATTTTTATTTCCGTGACATAAACATCTTCTAGCAGACCCCATAAACAAAATGATGAACCTGTAAAGCCTGGGATACACTGCATGATTTTAGCAATCCTATAAGATCATTACAAATCACACTATGTGACATGGATCTATTAAACTTGGGTATGACATACTTGTAGACTGTACAATGAAGACACCTATTGACTCATAGGCTATGATGCAAGTTTCTATAGAAGAATAAAACCTCATCAGCATGCGCTAGTGGTAAACAAAAAGAACATGTTGAATCACACTTTGGCAGTTGTAGTTCCCTTTCAGTCGGTCACGTTCGACGTACGTCAGTAGTGACCGACGAATTGGGATATCGCTTAGAGAGCCCTATCAGCTTTGTGTGAACTAAAACAAGCCAATGGAATTGGCGTGCGATATTTGCATAATGCGCACCGCCCCCGTCAGGTGTATATAAATAGGAAGCGGATGCAATCGCACTCTGTCTTTCGCTTCGGAGCCATACACTGGTGTCCTGCTTCAAGACTTTTCTTCGTTTAAACTGAAACTAAAACTGCCTCAGAAGAGGATTAACAGCGCGCTGTTTGTGTTGGTAGTGAAGGCACTCCAGCGAGGTCGCGAGCTTCCGAGGAGCCGAGCTATAAGCTCTCAACTGCTGTTGTTCACAGCAACACTCTAAAAGTGTGTGTGCGTGTTGCGATTTGGGCCGGTTCCTCGGTGTGTTCAGGGAGTGGTGTACCTGAGCACATCGCGTCACTCCCTGTGTGCTTCAGCACAAGTGAGCTGATCTTTCCCCTTCTAAAAGAGCTTTACAGACGAACCCTGACAGTATGTCATTTCGTCTGTGCGTTACTGGGTGCGGTCGTTCCCTGGTCCCTGCTGATGGGCACAATTGCTGCATCTCGTGTTTGGGCGTTCAGCACGCTGAAGCAGCTTTTGTGGATGGTTCATGTTCCCATTGCGGGAATATGACTATCGCGGTGCTGAGGTCTAGACTCTCCTTCCTGAGGTCTCAGGAAGCGGGGGTCCCCTCTCCTATGCCCCGTTCGACCGTTTTTTCCGGCCCGGGCCGGAATGACGGTTCGGCGGTGTATGGGAAGGGTGACCTGAGGATTACGGTCAGGGCTTCCCCGCCGAGCGGAAACGCTCCGCGGGCCCCTGCCGCCTCATCAGCACCGCAACCCGTCGTGCCGCCGTTGGTTTCCGCTGGGCCCTCTACGGACTGTCCAGCCGTTACCTTTGGTGCACCTGCGGCGGACCGGATGTCGATCTCTGCATCGGAAGGTGAGCCAGGGTCCTCGGGGGAGGAAGATCCGGACGCGCTGCCGCCCTCCGGGACGGTAGCGGTGGCCGAGTCGGATCCCGAGTTGACGGCTGTGCTTTCCCGGGCCGCCTTGTGTGTCGGGCTCGAGTGGAACCCTCCACCCTGTCCCGGCCCATCTCGGCTGGATGATTGGTACTTGGGGGGGGTCGCGCTGGTCATGTCCAGCGTCCTGCCCCAATGCCATTTCTTCCCGGAAGTGCACGATGAGGTGACCAGGTCTTGGCAAACACCGTATAGTGCTCGTGCAAGGCCTGGTCCCTCGTCCGCCTTCACCTCCCTGGACGGCGGGGAAGCCAGGGGGTATGCGAGGATCCCGCCAGTCGAGCGGTCCGTTGCGATGCAGCTTGTGTCCAACGGCCACTGGCTGGCGTGGTGAGCCGCGTCTCCCGTCCCGGGCCTGTAAGTTCTCAGCCGGTCTGACTGAGAAGGCTTACAGCGCCTGTGGGCAGGCTGCCTCAGCCCTGCACGCGATGGCCCTTTTGCAGGTTTACCAGGCAAAAGCGCTGTCGGAGATGCCCCAGGAAGGGCCTGACCAACAACTGCTTGGGGAGCTGCGCGCTGCCACCGACCTTGCCCTCCGGGCGAACGAAGGTGACAGCACGCGCTGTTGGTCATGCGATGTCTACCCTTGGTAGTCCAGCAACGCCATCCTCTGGCTGACCTTGGCGGACATGCGGGAAACCGACAAGCAGCGGTTCCTGAATTCCCCCGTGTCCCCGGTCGGCCTCTTCGGCGACGCGGTGGAGAGCTTCGCCCAACAGTTCTCCGCCGCACAGAAGCAGGCTGAGGCTATCAAACACGTCATGCCACGGCGGTCCGCTGCTGCCTCCACCCACCCGCCCGTGGCTCAGCCTCAGCCCGCCCGTCGCCGAGGGCGCCCGCCTGCGTCGTCCTCCGCCCCTGCTAAGGTTCGGCAAAGCAGCAGCCTACACCAGCCAAGCAGCAGGGTGCCGGTCGCGGACGTGGTGCCCAGCCCGTCTCAGCCAAGCCAGGTGGCAAACGCAAAAGGAAGTCACAGGCCCTGAGACGGGCAACCTGGAGGGGAAGGATCTTGCTCTTCGGGAGAGTTTTCCACCTTCTCTCCCACCCCCGGAGGAGGGCCGGGGGGAATTTGTGATGTCTGTCCATCTACCGCCGCTGGCTCCCCGGAGTCCAGCGGTACCCACTTTATCACAAAAAGAGCAGTTTCCTCAAACTCCAGGTCACAACAGGGTGCGCCTGCCAGTGTGCCAGGCCCCGCCTCGCCACTCGCAGCCCCCTCCCATTTCGCCAGCAGGTGGCAGTGTGATGGTGCAGCCCGCGCCCCGTGCGCCGTCTCCCATACGCACTGCTGCCTCCCAGAGTTCGACCACACTCCGGGCCGCTCCCATGCCGTCCGAGTTGGGTCCCACTCTACCTTGCTGCCCCACCCCCGGTGCGTCTGTGGTGCCTTTGGTCCCGCTGGCTCGGAGTCTGGAGGCGTGGATCACGCTTCCCAGCCCGTCCCGCTGGCTCATTCGCACTATCAGACTCGGCTATGCGATTCAGTTCGCCCGGCGTCCCCCGGTCTTCAGGGGTGTCCACTTCACTCAGGTGTCGTTGGACAGTGCACCTGTTCTCCGGGCGGAGATTGCTGTCCTCCTGGCGAAGGATGCAATCGAGCCGGTCCCTCCAGCCGATATGAAGTCGGGGTTTTACAGCCCCTACTTCATTGTACCGAAAAAGGGCGGTGGGCTACGGCCAATCCTGGATCTGCGCGTCCTGAACCGGTATCTCCACAAGATGCCGTTCAAGATGCTCACGCAGAAGCGCATTTTCGAATGCGTCCGTCCCCGGGATTGGTTTGCAGCAATCGACCTGAAGGACGCGTACTTTCATGTCTCGATTCTGCCTCGACACAGACCCTTCCTGCGGTTTGCGTTCGAGGGTCGGGCATATCAGTACAAAGTCCTACCCTTCGGGCTGGCCCTGTCCCCCCGCGTCTTTACGAAGGTTGCGGAGGCGGCCATTGTTCCCCTCAAGGAACAGGGCGTTCGTATCCTCAACTATCTCGACGACTGGCTGATCCTGGCCAGCTCGCGAGAGCAGTTGTGCGAACACAGGGACATGGTTTTAGCTCACCTCAGCCGGTTGGGTCTTCGGGTCAACTGGGACAAGAGCAAACTCGCCCCCGGGCAGAGGATCTCTTATCTCGGTCTCGAGCTAGACTCGGTCGCACGGACTGCGCCTCGGTGAGACGCGCGTCCAGTCGGTGTTGAACTGCCTGAGCTCGCTCAAGCGCAGGACAGCGGCTCCACTGAAAGATTTTCAGAGGCTCCTGGGGCATATGGCATCTGTAGCCGCGGTCACGCCGCTCGGATTGCTCCATATGAGACCGCTTCAACACTGGCTCCGCGGCCGGGTCCCGAGATGGGCGTGGCAGCGCGGCACGCTCCGTGTCCCCGTGACACCGAGCTGCCGCCGCACCCTTGTCCGGTGGTCGGACCCTTCGTTCCTGCGGGCCGGAGTACCCCTGGAACAAGTGTCCAGGCATGCTGTGGTCTCCACAGATGCCTCTGCCACGGGATGGGGGGCCACGTACAACGGGCATGCAGTGTCGGGTCTTTGGACGGGGCCTCAGCTGCATTGGCATATCAATTGCCTCGAGTTGCTAGCAGGTACGTCTTGCTCTGGCCCGCTTCAAGGAAGCTGTTGTCAGACAAGCATGTACTGGTCCGTTCGGACAGCACTGCGGCCGTTGCGTACATCAACCATCAAGGTGGTCTACGCTCCCGTCGCATGTCGCAACTCGCCCGCCATCTCTTGTTGTGGAGTCAGAAGCATCTGAGGTCCCTTCGGGCCACTCATGTCCCAGGTGTGCTCAACCGTGCGGCCGACGAGCTGTCACGGCAGCCTCCACTTGCGGGCGAGTGGCGGCTCCACCCCCAGGCGGTTCCAGCTGATTTGGCAGCGTTTCGGCGAGGCCCAGGTAGACCTGTTTGCCTCCCCGGACAACTGCCCACTGCCAGTGGTTCTTATTCCCTGACCGGCGGCACGCTCGGCTCGGATGCCCTGGCACACAGCTTGGCCCCCGGGTCTACGCAAATATGCGTTTCCCCCAGTGAGCCTTCTCGCACAACTCCTGTGCAAGGTCAGGGAGGACGGGGAGCAGGTTCTGTTAGTGGCTCCGTACTGGCCCACTCGGACCTGGTTCTCAGACCTCATTCTCCTCGCGACAGCCCCTCCCTGGCCGATTCCTCTGAGGAAGGACCTCCTGACTCAGAGACGGGGCACCCTGTGGCACCCGCGTCCCGATCTGTGGAACCTCCACGTGTGGTCCCTGGACGGGATGCGGAGGTTCTGAGTGATCTCCCGCAAGCGGTCGTAGACACCATCACTTCCGCTAGAGCTCCTTCCACTAGGAGTCTCTACGCGCTTGAAGTGGAACCTGTTCGTCGAATGGTGCGCCTCTCGCCGAGAGGACCCCCGATCATGCTCGGTCAGATCTGTGCTTTCCTTCCTGCAAGAAGGGTTGGAGCGAAGGCTGTCTCCCTCCACCCTGAAGGTGTATGTTGCCGCTATCGCTGCACATCACCACGCAGTTGAGGGTAAGTCCCTGGGGAAACACGATCTGATCGTCAGGTTCCTGAGGGGGGCGAGGAGACTGAATTCCTCCTCGCCCTTCCTCCGTACCCTCTTGGGATCTGACCCTGGTTCTCTCACAGCTCTCCGGGGTCATCCCTTTGAGCCCTTTGCGATCAGTCGACCTGAAAGTAATGTCTCTAAAAACTGTCCTTCTGGTCGCATTGGCTTCCCTGAAGAGGGTAGGGGACCTGCATGCGTTTTCGGTCGACGAAGCGTGCCTAGAATTCGGGCCCGGTGATTCTCACGTCATCCTGAGACCCCGGCCTGGATACGTGCCCAAGGTTCCTACCACTCCCTTCAGAGATCAGGTAGTGAACCTGCAAGCGCTGCCCTCGGAGGAGGCAGACCCAGCCCTAGCTTTGCTCTGTCCCGTCCGCGCTCTGCGTGTGTACGTGGACAGAACGCGAAGCTTCAGGACCTCAGACCAGCTCTTTGTCTGTTACGGAGGCCAGCAGAAGGGAAAGGCTGTCTCCAAGCAGAGGATGGCCCACTGGATAGTGGATGCCATCGCCTTGGCGTATGAATCCCAGGGCGTGCCTTGCCCGCTCGGGTTGAGAGCCCACTCCACCAGAGGGGTGGCCTCTTCCTGGGCGCTGGCTCATGGCGCCTCGCTGACAGATATCTGTAGAGCTGCGGGCTGGGCGACACCTAACACGTTCGCTAGGTTTTATAGCCTACGTGTAGAGCCGGTATCTTCACGTGTACTTGCAGCCACTAGTCGGTAGACGTGTTGTACCCGCTCTAAGTGTCGGCTTGCAATGCCATTCCCGCCCCCTGGGCCGGATACGTGCATACTTTTACTCCAGTCGTGTTCCCCGCTTGGCGAACCCTGTCGAGTTCCTCCGCCTCCCCCTTCGGCTCGGACATTGCGGAGTGTCTGATGCCAGGCCTACATCCGTCGCTGACGCTGTCTGTTGGCTGGGGCCCATATGTCGTGACTCCTCTACGTGAGCGGTCCCATATGTGTAATTGTCCACGGGTCTAAACTCCCTACGGCGAGCCCGTGTCTTTCCCTTAGCAGAGCCAGCTCTGCTGTCACCTGTCAGATGAGTCTCCCCCTACCCAGGTGGAGCCATCCCAGGGACCCCATATGCGTACTGCCCCCCGGGCCAGTCCATATGTGTATTCTCCACGTAAACTCCTCCCCCATTGGGTAGGTAGTGGCCTCCGCAGCGTCCCTTACGGGTTCGCTTCCCCAGTGTAGTCTAGTTTACTTAGTGGGTATTCGGTAAGACAGCAGTAAACTCTCTCGGCGTAAGCTCGCCCCTTCACCGTTCCAGCTGGTGCTATGGGTAGCCGAGCTTGTGCTGGGCACTGGAAGGGGTTTCGTAACTGTGGCGCTTTAGTTGGGATCCCAATTCGTCGGTCACTACTGACGTACGTCGAACGTGACCGACTGAAAGGGAACGTCTCGGTTACGTATGTAACCCTCGTTCCCTGAAGGAGGGAACGGAGACGTACGTCCCGTCGCCACAGTTCCTGTACCCTCGCTGTAGTGCGGACACCAGTTGTCTCCTCAGCGAAAAACAGAGTGCGATTGCATCCGCTTCCTATTTATATACACCTGTCGGGCGCGGTGCGCATTATGCAAATATCGCACGCCAATTCCATTGGCTTGTTTTAGTTCACACGAAGCTGATAGGGCTCTCTAAGCGATATCCCAATTCGTCGGTCACTACTGACGTACGTCTCCGTTCCCTCCTTCAGGGAACGAGGGTTACATACGTAACCGAGACGTTTTTATGTGCTGAAAAAACAGGAAGCGGCAAAATAAGAAGGGAAAAGAACTTGAGTTAAGCAGTTTTAAGTTTTAGCACCATGTCGTATTGATTTCATGTCGCATTTTTATTGGCTGGTCAATAGATGTAGGTCGTAGCAGCAAACACCACTGTGCGATGATCATGCTGAATTTCTGACACTGTCAGAAAATTATCGTAGGCTATCTTTGGTCGCAAGACAGGGAATACGGCCGTCTTTGAACCTCTTTCACTGTATGGCATAGGACCACAGATTAAGAGCCACGATCACAGAAATCGCCATGATTGGTTCACGATGGCAATGTTTCGTCTGGGACAGCAAAAAATCGTGCAGTGTATCCCGGGCTTAAGTTGGCGTAATAGGGGCCCTTTAAACAACTGAAAATAGATTGCTACACACATTTTAAAGATCTTTATCTTGATAGGAATCTAATTCTTAAACATCATTTGATGACATATTACCCGAGCAATATTTTCTACTTTTAATAAACTCCTTGATTGCATTTGCTTGTGGATCCCATTTTTATTTCCGTGACATAAACATCTTCTAGTAGACCCCATAAACAAAATGATGAACCTGTAGGTTGGCTTAATAGAGGCCCTTTAAACAACTGAAAATAGATCGCTACACACATTTTACATTTCTTTATCCTGATAGGAATCTAATTCTTAAATATCATTTGATGACACATTTCCAGAGTATTTTGACTTCATTTTGAGCTCTTTCCATGTTGTGTTGCATAAGGTTGGAAGCAAAACAAAACCCCTTTAAACCACAGGCCCAAGTAAAATGCAACCAAATATTTCCAAAACTCTGGTTCATAAACATTAGATTGGTTGTATGCTACTACAAGAGTCATGGGCCTCAAAGAGCTTATGAAGCATGCATGGTTGCTCCATACATGTGACAACTATCACCCATATTCTCCATCTGTCGGGGCTATGGGGCAGAGACAAATCAACAAAAGAATGGCTTCAGCAAAGAAAAATCAGTGCTTTGGAATGGCCCAGCCAGAGCCCAGACTTGAATCCTATAGAAAAACTGTGGGACCTGAAGGCAGTTTGCAGGAGATGCCCTCACAATTTAACAGATCTGTAACATTTTTGCAAACAAAAGTAGGAAAAATAAGTCAAGATGTTCCAAGCTAAAAGACTCCTATCTAAATAGACTGAGTGCTGTAATAAAACCAAAGTGTGCTTCAACTAGTTCAGGGGTGTGCTTACTGCATTGTTATTCCAAAAACATTACTGCATTACGTTTTTTTTTTCCCCCTGGTTTTCAGTAGCACTGTATAGGTTGTAATTTTTACATTAATATATTATAATTGTCATGTTCTGTTTGTTTTTAGTTTCCTTTTCATGGACTTTTAGTTTGTTACCATTTCCTTTGTTCTAGTTTACCACCAGTCATCTCTTACCATGGACATTCATTAACGAGCACACTGTCTGTAGTCTGTAGTTCATAGGCACTGTGTATTTAAGTTCCTCTTGGTTTTCTATTCCTTTGTTGGGTATTATCGTGTTGTTGTGTTCACGCTGTCACGTTGCCTTCTCAGTGGATTACCTGTGTTCATTTTGTTTAAATAAATACGTTTTTGTTATTAGAAACTTTTTCATCCTGAGGACTAAATGTTACAGAATACCCAACCGCAAAAGAAGATTGACTATGCAGAATATAAATATTATAAGGATTTGAATATTGATGTTCTGCTAAATCTCCCATCCCCGCTGGTCCCGCCCAGCATTAAGTCTTCTGTGTTGGCATCATCGCTAGTCCTGCCCAGCACCAAGATTCCTGTCTCTTAATCATCGCTGCTGGTCCTGCCCAGTTCGAAATATTCTGCGTCTTCGTCGATGTTGGTCCTGCCCAGCAGAAAGCCTGTTTCGTCGCCCTATACAAAGCTGGTGTCATCATCACTGATCCCACCCAGCCTCCCTTTCCCACCTCCACTTAATGATTCAGCCAGTCCACCAGCTCTGCCTCTGCTGGTTCCCTTCAGCTCCTCGACTTCTCCTCTATCACCATTCTGTTGTTGTATGGATAAGCCTCAGGTTTTTCAGTTTCCAGCATCACTTGGGCAAATGGATCCCCTGGCTCCACCTACACCTGGCTCATGTTCCAATCACTTCCATGGCCACAGGTGTATAAAATCAAGCACCTAGGCATGCAGACTGCTTCTAAAAACATTCTACAAGGAATGGGTTGCTCTCAGGAGCTCAGTGAATTCAAGCATGGTACAGTGATAGGTTGCCACCTGTGCAATAAGTCCATTCGTGAAATTTCCTCAATACTAAATATTCCACGGTCAACTGTTTGTGGTATCATAACAAAGTGGAAGCAATTGCGAACAACAGCAACTCAGCCACGAAGTGGTAGGCTACGTAAAATCACAGAGCGGGGTCAGCGCATGCTGAGATACACAGTGCGCAGAAATCCCCAACTTTCTGCAGAGTCAACTGCTACGACCTCCAAGCTTTGTGTGGCATTCAGAGTAGCTCAAGAACAGTGCATAGAGAGCTGAATGGGTTTCCATGGCCGAGCAGCTCCATCCAAGCCTTACATCACCAAGTGCAATGTAAAGCACGCTGCCACTGGACTCTAGAGCAGTGGAGACATGTTCTCTGGAGTGATGAATCATGCTTCTCTGTCTGCCAATCTGATGGATGAGTCTGGGTTTGGTGGTTGCCAGGAGAACAGTACTTGCCTGACTGGATTATGGTGTGGTGTTGTTTTACAGGGGTTGGGCTTGGCCCCTTAGTTCCAGTGAAAGGAACTCTTAATGCTTCCCCATCTCTTAATTTCATGCTCCCAACTTTGTGAAACAGATTGGGGATGGCCCCTTCTTGTTCCAACAGGACTGCACACCAGTGCACAAAGCAAGGTCCATAAAGACATGGATGAGCGAGTTTGGTGTGGAGGAACCTGACTGGCCTGCACAGAGTCCTGACCTCAACCCGATAGAACACCTTTGGGATGAATTAGAGCGGAGACTGCAAGCCAGGCCTTTTTGCCAAAATCACTGCCTGACCTCACAAATGTGCTTATAGAAGAATGGTCAAAAATTCCCATAAATACACTCCTAAACCTTGTGTAAAGTCTTCCCAGAAGAATTGAGGCTGTTATAGTTGCAAAGGGTGGGCCAACTGCATATTAAACCATATGGATTAAGAATGGGATGTCAAAGTTCATGTGCATGTAAAGGCAGGCGTCCCAAAACTTTTGGCAATATCGTGTATTTTCAAAATCGGCCATCACTAGATATTGCTGAAATGTCATTGTTTTGTTTTTTGGCACACAAAAAGTATTCCTGTCGCTTTATAAAATTAAGGTAGAACCACTGAACTCACATGAACTGTTTTAAATATGTTTTTAGTACCCTTCTGGACACTGAAAGTGTAAATTAACTTGCTGGCTATAGAGGCCTCACTGAGCCATCAGATTTCATCAAAAATATCTTAATTTGTGTTCCGAATATGAACGAAGGTCTTACGGGTGTAGAACGACATGAGGGTGAGAAATAAATTACATTATTTTCATTTTTGGGTGAACTTACCCTTTAAGAGTTGAACTGAACTCAGTATATGTCATCCCTGAGCACACTCAGAACGTGTGTAGGAAATAACATTTTTTTTAATAAGAGTGTACTATGCAAAACTTGAGGTCGAGGCATCTTTTTAGAAAGGGGAACAATGACACATAGATGAAACTAAATGTGCACCAGAGGTAAGTTTTCTCTCTCTAAATTAATATCTTTCTTTAATTGGTATATACCTTAATATTAAATCTTAATCTTTTTTAAATGTGTATTTAGCACTGCAAATAAAAAAGCAATATGCTCCAATTAGCAATATGAATTGATTTCAATAATCAAGTCAGTCAATTTTCACAATTTAAAGGGGTCAGGAAATGTATTATTATTATTGTTATTATTATTTTATAATGTTTGCTGAGGTGCACTAATAATGTTAATATGATTTTTACATCAAATAATTGTAGTATAATTAGTATAATTTAGAAATAAATGGCAATTTTCTACCCTGATTTTAGGCCTCTGATTTGAACGCTCTATTTGAAGGGGCGTGTCTGCTGTGAGACTTCGGTGTAAATGCCCACTGCTGTGATTGGCTGACATTTTTGCAAATGAAACATGTGGAATCCTTTCGAATATTTTTATTACATATTTACTATTACAGCTGTCGAGATTAAAGGTGCCCTAAGAATTAAAAATTGAATTTACCTTGGCATAGTTAAATAACAAGAGTTCAGTACATGGAAATGACATACAGTGAGTCTCAAACTCCATTGTTTCCTCCTTCTTATATAAGTCTCATTTGTTTAAAAGACCTCCGAAGAACAGGCAAATCTCAACATAACACCGACTGTTACGTAACAGTCGTGCTCATTAATATGTACTGCCCCCAATATTTGCATATGCCAGCTCATGTTCAAGGCACTTACACAAGGGCAGGACGTCTGGATGTGTACAGCTGAATCATCAGACTAGGTAAGCAAGCAAGGACAATAGCGAAAAATGGCAGATGGAGCAATAATAACTGACATGATCCATGATAACATGATATTTTTAGTGATATTTGTAAACTGTCTTTCTAAATGTTTCGTTAGCATGTTGCTAATGTACTGTTAAATGTGGTTAAAGTTACCATCGTTTCTTACTGTATTCACGGAGACGAGCTGTCGTTATTTTCATTATTTAAACACTTGCAGTCTGTATAATTCATAAACACAACTTCATTCTTTATAAATCTCTCCAACAGTGTAGTATTAGCCGTTAGCCATGGAGCATAGCCTCAAACTCATTCAGAATCAAATGTAAACATCCAAATAAATACAATACTCACATAATCCGATGTATGCATGCAGCATGCATGACGAACACTTTGTAAAGATCCATTTTGAGGGTTATATTAGTTGTGTGAACTGTGTGAACTTTGTTTATGCAATGATAGATCTCGTCAGAGCTCGGGAGGGGGCGGAGAGCGCAAGCAATGCAAAGGGGTTGCAGCCTGACTCTCACACTCTAATTACAATGCCCCAAAATTGCTTAAAAAAAATCAATTAAAAAAATCTATGGGGTATTTGAGCTGAAACTTCACAGACACATTCAGGGGACACCTTAGACTAATATTACATCTTGTAAAAAAACGTTCGATGGCACCTTTAATGAATCGTGAAAAATGTTGATTATTGCATTATATTTAGATCTATTCCTATCACATGGAAGGTTGCAGTGATTAACATTGAGCAGATGACAGTCTGTTGATCACATGAATGCTGTGATCTCGTCATTGCAAAGCAACTCTCACAAATTGCTTTCACCATAACTAACAATGCAAAGTCAATTTAAATACAGCAAGAGATTCATTGTGTAGTGTAAGAGCGTCACTATAACGGGAGTTTTGGCAAATGTCGTGCTGTATGGTTGACAGCTTCAGTCATTATAAAGAGAGCGATCTTTGAAGAAAAAAGTACTAGGATTATTCATTATGAATATTAACTGTCATTACCAGTTTAAAAATGAAATGCATTACTTACAGTTTGCGGGGTCCTTGCTGATTCCAAAACAGTTGATTTCTGATCTTTGAGCAAAAGTTTTTGGGCAAAGCCAGTCTCGTATTGCGACTAGGATGTTCATTAAAAATAAACTGAATCCATTTTTCTCTGATCTGATCCTTATGCAAAGATGATGTTTAAATCACTTACAGTACATACAAATAGTGTCCAAGGAACAGCAAAAAGAAAATAATTAGATGCACCATCTCTCAAGCCTGTGCTCTGGGCTGCTTAACTAAACGAAATGGCTCACTAGATGGCAGTGTTACTCAAACAATAACTTCAAAATAAAAGTCCTCAAAGTCATAAAGAAGGCAGCACAACTGGTGTTACATAAATGCCTTACATTTTCATATTCAAGCTTTTTTAATTAATGTTGCGCTTCATTAACAAATTTCTCAGCTAAGCATCCATGCTGAAAACAGGAAAATGTACTCAGTCAAGGTCCAAGTATGCCATTGCATCACTTTAATACTAACAATTCCTTAATATTGCAGATAAGTACGAGAAATACCATTTTACAAACAAATAACCTACACGTGCAGAGCTGGAACTTGAGATTTAGGGGTATGGAAAGAAATCAATCTGAAACTGAATTGTATAGAGCAGAACGAGAAAGAATATATAGTCTATGAAATGATTCTATTTCAAATTACAAAACATTGTAGCACAAACACTACACCATTTGCTGTATTCACACATTTCTACTGAATAAAATAGTATGGTATACTAAACAATGTTTTAAAATATGTTAAATTATAGTATAGCATTAGTTTTCTGTTTTGTAAAGTGATGATGTAAGCTATTGACTTACCAATCAGCATAGCAAGACAGGATCTGTAACAGAAGTAGCCTACACAAAGAAGGCAGGTACGGAAGATGAATAAAGAACCTATTAGGAGGTAATGATTAAAATGTGCATACAATTTACTTAAAAGGGAACAAATTATTACATAATGTGCACAATTTACTTAAAATGAGGGATTTGCCTATGAATGATTGCATCTTGAAGCACGTGTAAAATCAGTCCAATCACATGGCAGGATGTAATACTGTAGCATGTGATGTCATGATCAGGAAGCTATAAAACACACCTTGACCAAAGAATGTCAGCTTCTGTGCCTTCATCAATTGTGAATTGTCTGTCCTATTTATTGTTCATTTGTCTTGTAGTAATCGCAAAGCATTATATATTATAATATGGTGAGCAAACAGCATACAGTATGTTGGCTGGAGCATGCCTTGCATACCAGGCTGACCTGCTTAAGGACCTGATCTGTCTCTCAGTGCCATTAAGGAGATGGCCAGAGCTATAGGCCGATCTATGGCAGCTCTGGTGGCCACGCAGAGAAATCTTTGGTTAAATTTGTCAGGAATAAAAGAGAAAGACAAATCCTTCCCTGCCGTCCCCTCCTGGCCACTTTGGCGACACTGTCACCTCAGTTATTAAGAGGCTTCAGGAGGCAAAGAAACAGGCAGCGGCATTCCAGAATTGTTTCCCTCGCTGTGCCCAGGTCTCAGGGGCCACGGGGTGGGAGCACCCCCAACTGTCTAACAGCTCCTCACAGAGCACAGCAAACGCAGAGTGTCACCTTCCAAACCTGCAGCACTATCGATCTAAATCTTTATGGGGCAAGTTGAATCTGAGGCCCCGTTTACACTAGTGCGTTTTTGTTTTAAAATGCATAAGTTTTCTTATGGTTATGCCTGTCGTTTACACTACGCTGGCATTTTCAAACTTCAAAAACAGAGACTTTCAAAAATGCTGCAGACTCCGTTTCAGACTGAAAACGCCGGGTTGTGTTTTAGTATAAACGGACCAAAACGGAGACTTTTGAAAATGATGGTGTGGCTGCCCGCATTTGCTCTGCATATCCTTGACGACCCTATATATAACAATAACATGGAGACTGAACTGCAATCTTTGCTGGCTTTGTTGTAATTTTTAGCAGTCATTGTGCAGTTCTCTAAATTGTAATGTTGACATGCATTCTCTGTAAAGCTGCTTTGAAACGATATGTATTGTGAAAAATACTATACAAATGAATGTGATTTGAATTGAATTGAATTGAATTGCAGTTAAACTCAGCATTTTTTTAATACTGCAGCTGCTTACATATACAAGAGGCAACTGTTTACACTTATATGCACATACCCAATGTGCATGAACAGTCATGTGACATGCGTTTTCGGCTGTGCAATGTAGACGGAGATAGTTTCTGAAACTCTGTGGAAACTCCAGTATAGAAGGGGATCGTTTTCATTTTAAAACATCATTTTAAAACAAAAATGTACTAGTGTAAGTAAGGCCTAAGAAGGAATCGGCTAAGACTTCTCTGTGCCCTCAGGGAGCCGTTCTGCCAACCCCACCACCTTCGGTGCTTCGGGGCCCAGCGGTTTCCACTGAGCTCATTTCTCAGCATCCGCCCACTGCCCAGAGACATTTCAGCATTGGGAGACTCGCCCCTCTGAGGAGGGTTTTAGAGAACCTGATTATTTGTTCCCTGCTAGTCATCCACTTCAGGCTGCCAGACAGTCTTGTAAGTCTTGATTTTACCCACAGTGGTTGGTCCCAAGCAGGCTCAGGTGATGGAACAAGAGGTCAAGTTTCTTTTGGTAAAGGAGGCTATAGAATGTTTTCCTAATCTAGAGAGAAGGATGATCCAAAGTAGGATGTATTAGATCTACGACAATTGAATTGGTCTGAGGATATACAGTTTCAAAATGTTAACTCTGAAGTTAATCGTAACTCAAATCAGATCCTGGTTTATCACAGTAGATGTCAAAGACACATACTTCCACATATCAATCTTTTCTCATCACAGGCCATTCCTCAGGTTTGCTTTTGGAGGTGAAGCATACCAGTATTGGTTTCTTCCTTTCAGCCTAGCCTTGTACCAGTATTGGGTTCTTCATTTTAGCCTGGCACCTCTGACTCCTGTGACTCCAGGGCGTATTCAGTTATATCAACAATTGGTTGATTCTAGCTCAATCGGAGCAAGTGGCGGTTCAGCATTAAGCTGTCATCCTTGCTCAAATTAGGTACTTTGGGGTTAAGACTGAACTCCAGTACAGAGAACCACTTTTCTAGGGGTAGTATGGGACTCGACTACCATGTAGGCATAACAGTCTCCTGCTCATATTGACTCAATACATTTAGCCATAGGCTATGGGTATCACAGGTTATAATAGGGTTCTATTGTCTTTTGACGCATTGCGTCATGCTGCTCGTGTCCGGTGTAGACACGGTGTTAGGACACATGGTAGCTGCATACAACGTGATATAAACATAAACTGCCTGGATATGATGGCTGTTTTTCTGGCTTCTAAATATTTCCTTCCACATCTCAAGGGCCACCATGTGCTTGTCAGATCAGACAACCCATTGGTGGTCCCATACATAAATCATCAGGGGGGTCTGTGATCACACCCTCTTTATAAACTGGCATGCTGGATCCTCCTGTGGGCCCAGGGCAAGCTGCTCTCCCTGAGAGCAGAGCACATCCCTGGGCAATTGAATCAGACCAGACATCTTGTTCTATAAGTGTTTTCAGAGGCTTTTTATTGAAATGGAGGCTAAGTTGACATGGAGACTCCACGCCGATGTGATGGAGTTCATTTGGACGAGGTTTCTTAGCCAGGCTTAATTAAGTTGACCCTGTATATGTTGATCTCAAGAAACATCACACTTGTATGCACCTGTTGGTTCTCCCTTTATGCGCATTTCCAGTCCTGCTGGATGCCATGGTACAGACATTGAGCCAAAGGCTTTTGCCGAAACCTTGGCTAATGCAACTATTACCCTTGATCGCTCTGCTCCTGTGATTTCTAGAGAGAGTTCACCAGAGCGACATAAGCCCCATTCTGGCCGGGTCAAGTATGGTACTTAAACCAAATGCTTCTCCTTGCTTGCTCTCCCTAGGAGATTACCATCAGAAGGGACCTTCTGTCTCAGGCTGTCTTCTAGAGCACCCTCCATGAGGAAACTGTATGCCTTGAAGTGGAGAGTTTTCACTTCATGGTGCAGAGATCGCCAGTTGGACCCAGTTAACTGCCCGGTTGGTTCAGTGTTGGAGTGCTTCCAGGAGCGATTCTCTGCAGGGCTATCCCCCTCCACCTTGAAGATGTATGTGGCAGGCCATAGCAGTTTACCACACACCTTTGGGTGATGAGTCATTGGGGAGAAACCCACTGGTGTCTCATTTTCTACATGTTGCTTTGAGAGTAGGAAATCTTCAGGCTCTGTCAGTTTCCCCTTCATGTTTTGAGTTTGCCCCTGGCATGGTGAAGGTAAACAGAGAATAAGCAAGTGTGGATATTTCAGGCAATCTCTCTTGCCTATAAGGTGTGCACATAGCCTTCACCTACGGCTGTCAGAGCATTCGACTAGGTGTATGGTGGCTTCGAAAGCCTTATTGTCAGGAGTTTCCCTGCAGAAAGTATGTGATGCAGCGGGCTGGTCCTCTCCGCACACATCTTGTGAGGTTTTATAACTTGGACTCCACACCGGAGACTCAGGTGCTTATGTCCTAGATTTGTGTTCGCCATGATTCATACCAGTACTAATACTACTACTAGTATGGCGTAGTGGATATTAACATAGCATGACGCAGCATAGAGTTTTTTCAAAAGGGAACGTCTTGGTAATGACTATAACCCTAGTTACCTGAGAAGGGAATGAGGTGCTGCGTTGCGCTGCCATACTTTTTACTCTGTGATCGACTTGCTTTGGCCAATCAGAAGCTGACCTTGTTTGGTTAAGGTGTGCTTTATAGCTTCCTGGTCATGACATCACATGCTACAGAATGACGTCCCACCATACCATTGGACTGATTTCACACATGCTTCAAGATGCAATTACACAGAGGCATTGCCATAGCATCTGATGCACCATCTCAGGGTACAGAGAAAAGCATACAGCACATATTCACATATTCATCTAAATGCCATTCTCAGCAGTGTGGGCAGCGTCAGATGTTCGATAACAGTATATAGCTGCTCATGTATTTCAAACTTTATTTTACTCCTAAACGAAGAACAAAAAAGAACTTTGCCTTTAGTATATCAGGGCCTTAAAGCATTATCTATTGTGAAGGGTCATTTCAATATGGTTGTTGTAGCGCTATAATTTATTTTCAAGGAGGTACCATTTCTTATTAATGCATATAGCTACATATACAGTAATATATACGTCTTCAGCTAGTCAGCTTTTTTTTTTTACATCTCTTAAACTGCAGCGAATAGAGGGTAGGATAACCAAAAGTCACACAGTACACAACCAAAACAATGTTCTTCCTCAAAATGTGCAGTAGAGGGCCAAAAGGTTTTACTTTTATAAAATTGTTTCATTGTTTCTTTAAAGGTGCCCTAGAACCCTTTTTCACAAGATGTAATATAAGTCTAAGGTGTCCCCTGAATGTGTCTGTGAAGTTTCAGCTCAAAATGCCCCATAGATTTTTTTTTAAATTAATTTTTTTAACTGCCTATTTTGGGGCATCATTAACTATGCACCGATTCAGCGCGCGGCCCCTTTAAATCTCACGCTCCCTGCCACCCCGAGCTCTCGACTCTATAGAGATCGCAAAGACATGTGACCAACTGGGCGGCAACTTCATCAGAACGCAAAAAATTATGGGTATGTTTGGCCCGTTTACATGGGCTGGCATAGCAGGCTAGTGTTCTGGCATGAAAATAATTAAAAATTAGCGTGAAAAACAGAATATAATCCTACAAAATGCAGCGGGCTAAAGAAAACATTGTCAGACCATACAGCCTAAAACTAAATCCTAATGCAAAGATGAGATATGACGAGAAAATAAAGGGAATCAAAGGACTGGATCTTTACGAGCAGAGCGACTGGTCAAGGGACGTCAAACTGTTGCCCAACTTCCAGCACCCATATATATATACAACTACATGGTATTAAGTGTTAGTGCATACACACACGATGTTTTCAGTAACTTCAAGTTGCTGCAGCAGGCCCATATCTTTTTTACAGATGGATGGGTCCAGGACCTGGAGATTGTAAAAGTAGGCCAGAAAACTGTCGTCCGTTCAAAGGTATGCTAATGTTTTAAGCACCACACTCCTCGCTCTCTCTCATCTATCTGCATGCAGTCAGAATTCAACAAACCAGCGTGTGTGTGTGTGTGTGTGTGTGTGTGTGAGAGAGAGAGAGAGGTGCAGGTGCGATCGAACAGTGGAAACAAAAACATACTCCGTCATTTTGTTCATATAGGACATCATTCAAACTGCAAAGTGTTTACTTATATTCTAGCCATTTCATGCTAGTTAACAGTTAACATTGGCCTAATGTCAAATCTAATGATCTGGTTAAGTCAAAAAAAAACATGCTGGTTATTTGCCCACAACATAACATTTACAGAGAGTAATTGTAACTTACCTTTGTGAAAATGCTTTGAACACACCATCGTGGAGTGTTATCGAAGGTAATCTTGGGCCTCCTTACTGCTGCTATCCATGCCATTCGTCGCCTTTTTGTCACCTCTGAAACACGGCTTGTACTATTATTTTTCCACGCTGGAAAGCGATAAAAGGATATTCCGTTCTTAAGCTTTATGCCACTTCTATTGTGAGAACGACTATTGCATTTTATAACACAGCAGGTAGACGGCATCTTGAACACTGCGTTCTTCACTCCAGGCAAAGAAGTCTGGTACGTGTATGTTTGTATGTTTGTGCCGCGGATTCCCAAAATGCTTTGCGCTCACCACTGGGAATATGTCATGATGACGACACATTAGCAAGCCTTATATACAGTGCATAAACAAAGTTCACACAGCTAATATAACCCTCAAATGAATCTTGTAAATGAATCTTTACAAGACGTTTATCATGCATGCTGCGTGCATGGATCGGATCATGTGAGTATAGTATTTATTTGGATGTTTACATTTGATTCTGAATGAGTTTGATAGTGCTCTGTGGCTAAAGCTAACATTACACACTGTTGGAGAGATTTATAAAGAATGAAGATGTGTTTATGCATTATACAGACTGCAAGTGTTTAAAAATGAAAATAGCGACAGCTCTTGTCTCTGTGAATACAGTAATAAACTATGGTAACTTTAACCACATTTAACAGTACATTAGCAACATGCTAACGAAACATTTAGAATTTTTTTTTACAAATATCACTAAAAATATCATCATGGATCATGTCAAATATTATTAGTCTGATGATTCAGCTGTGCACAGATCCAGACGTTAATACTGCCTGCCCTTGTCTAATGCCTTGAACATGAGCTGGCATAAGCAAATTTGGGGGAGTACATATTAATGATCCCAACTGTTACGTAACAGTCGGTGTTATGTTGAGATTCGCCTGTTTTCCAGAGGTCTTTTAAACAAATGAGATTTACATAAGAAGGAGGAAGCAATGGAGTTTGAAACTCACTGTATGTCATTTCCATGTACTGAACACTTGTTATTCAGCTATGCCAAGGTAAATTCAATTTTTGATTCTAGGGCACCTTTAATAACATTGTTGACTTTTTTATTTGAATCTTTGAATGAATAAATAAAGGGTACATTAGTGGATATAACATTTTATACTTAAATATCAAAATATATAAGCTTAAATTCAGTCAACTAAATATAATAGTGCATTTTCAGTTCCATTCACAGGTGGAAACAACAGATTCCATCATTAAATCTAACATTTATTATCCATAATAAATTACTTGCATTTGAGGCTTGATTTAAATAAATAAATACATAAATAAATGCATGGGCAGTGGTGAGCTCATGCACTGATAACCAGTGTCCCAAGTCATGGGAATAAAGATTTTCATCAATACACCAAGAGAATTTGAAGTCAGGAGAGGTAAAATTCTCACTAAAAAAACAAACAAACAGCATGTTTTTTAAACCAGTAACTGGCTACAAAAAGCCTGAATGAAAGGTTACCTAGTTGCTTAAAAAAAAAAACCTTCTGTCATTATTTATGGTCATCTTTATTTCACCTTCCAAACCTGTATGCTATTATTTTTCAAATGTTTTTAAAGGAGAATTTGAAGAATCTTCATGCTGCTCTTTTTTATAGTTTATGGTGACAAAAAAAAAAAAAAAAAAAAAAAAAAAAAAATTCAAAAAGCTCTATAAATTTAGTACAGCATATATCTTGTGCATTTCAAGTCTTTCACAGCCACATGACAGCTTTGTGCAAGAAACACACTAAAATTTAAATCATTATTCATTGATACATTGTAGCTCAAGTCAAATTTGGCTCTTTTTGAGGGATACTGTCATGTTGGACCTCAATAACATCATGAAACATAATTGATTTTTGTGCATCATTTATTATGTTTTATAGAAAAATAATTAATGTGTACAGGTTTGGAAGAAATTAGAAAGAGGCACCTCTGAGGGTGGCATGTATGTCAAGTCCAAGTTTGCCATTCAGTTTTGCTACCAAATCAAACTTTTTTCTTTTTTTATTCTGAGTTGTCAAGTAGCCAAAAAGTATTTTTTGCTCATTTAACAAGTTGAGTGGTGTAATATCGTCTTGCAAACAGAATTCTTGTTAGTGTGAGACTTTAAGGCCTTCAATCCTGCTAAACTCTTCAAAGTTTAGTTCCAACCCTAATTAAACACACCTGAACCAGCCAATCCATCTCCTCAGGATCACTTGAAAATCACAGGCAGGTGTGTTGAAGCAGGCTGGAAATAAACTTTGCTGGACAGTGCGTCTCCAGGAGTAGGGTTGAAGACCTCTGCTTTATAGCATACTTATTTTCCTTATTATTGTACAGAGAGAAATTAAGGTTTTATTATTTCCTTCCTTCAGTTTTTCTATGATCAGTTTCTCTTGCTCTAAAGGAAGTCGCTGTTCATCTCAATGGAGAGCTGGCTGACTGCCACCTCACTTTGAGTAGAGCCAACGAGGATGCGTGCTGTCTTTTGGGGTGTGATGTCCAGGTAATGCCCTGTTTGTCTTTTTGGACAATGTCTGCTTGATTGGTGGGTCTCATTCAGTCCATTAGAGACCCATGTGTGGTTACAATTATCCTTTGTGTTCAGTTTAGAAAGACTTGCTGTGGCTTTTTGTTGGCTGTCTGTCTGGCACATGCAGGGACAGAGTGTTCTCTTGCATTTTGTGGCATCCCGGCAGAGGGATTTTCGGAAGCTGGGCTTAAAGACGAGGTAGACCATTGGGTTGTAGAGGGTGGATGACTTGGCAAACATAGCTGCCAGGGCAAATGCTACTGGAGGTACCAAGTCTGGATCACTAAAGGCTGCCCACATGGATACCACAGCATATGGGCTCCACGCCATCAGAAATCCAATACATACTGCCACTGATAGCTATATGAAGAGGAAACACAAAAACATCAACACACATACATTAATACATTTAAAACACATTGTTCTGTGTGGTTTGCAGTAAACAAAACAAGGGACATTAGGTCTGGATGCCCTGGATTACAAGTGGTCAGATCTTTTGCTATGTGTGTAGGGACCCCTAAAATGTGTATTGTGTTGAATATAGCTAGTAGTAAAAATAACACAACAAATTAAAATGTATTTTGTTTTTTTATTTCAAAATATGATGCAACTTTTTTTTTTTTTTTTTTTTAATAAGTCATTTCAAATAACAAACAGGCATTAACATATTATCAATGATAGACATTAATACTAAGACCAAGCAGCATACTGTAAACAAGATAATAGTAACACAAACAAACAAACAAAAAAACTAAACAAAAAACAAAAACAAACATGAAAAGCAAATTCAGGGGGGTTAATCCATATATATTGCCAGTAATTTAGAGAGCTTTAAGGCACTCCTCATTTTTAGCTGTTTTAAGGATTTAAATAAACTTTTAAAGTCATTTTTAAATGCCTCAAAACATGGAGAAACTTTAACAAATCTACATTTATGTAGGTAAAATTTGGCTACAATCAACACATTATTGCACAAAAATTCAATGTCTTTGTTGTCCCAAAAGACACCAAATTTAACAATGTGATAGTCAAAGGCAGGTATTACATTTTTTGTCTCCAACCACTCATACAATCTGTTCCAAAAAGAGTTAACAATCGAACAATTATAAAAAAGATGTTCCTGAGATTCAATATCTTTTTTACAAAATGTACACACATTGCAATCCAAATTAAACCTTATTCTTAGAAATTCGTTACATGGATAAATATCGTTAATTGTTTTGAAATGTACTTCTTTCATTTTAGGAAACAAAGGAAATGACAAGTATCTGGTTCTAACTTTGATAGTGTCAATTTTGGAAAATCTTGGAGATAGATTTTTCCTTTTAACAGGAAGAGGAAAATATTCTTTTGTGATAAGTGATCTCAAAAACTTGTTATTACATTTTTCATCCAAGAAATTATACTTGTCAATAAACAAATCCAGAGGTATGGGTATTACAGAAGAATATTGTAATATACCTTTAATTAGATTTCTCAAAGCTACAGGAATAGCTTTAACAACTAAAGAATATTGTCTATATGAACAATCCAAATTAAACTTTATCTTAAGATTATCATAACTTAACATATTACCATCATCATCCATTAAATGTACTACAGCCCAAACTCCTTTTTCCATCCAGTCTTTATAAAATAAAGATTTTCTCTTATGTAAAATACATCTGTTATTCCAAATTATAGCCTTATGTGGAGTAAAATTATGCTTGTACAGCATTTTCCAGTATAGTAACACCTGCATATGAAAATCAGATAACTTAAAAGGCAGTTTTAATGGTTCAAAATCACATCTTAAAAGAAAAGAAATTCCCCCTACCCGTTGGAAAAGATTAAAAGGAAGACTAAACCATAAAGATTTTTCATCTTTTACAAATGTTTGTAGCCATCTTGACTTAATAACTCCGTTCATTGCCCCAAAATCAATTACATTCATCCCTCCTTCTTCAGCCAATTTTACCATATCACCTTTTCGAATCATATGTTGCTTATTGTTCCAAATAAAATTATAATGAATTCGATTTATTTCCTTAATACACCTTTCTGGTACTGCTAATGAATATGCCGGGTAAATTAACCTTGATATCCCTTCCATCTTTGTTAATAAAATTCTTCCAAAAATGGAAATATTTCGTTGTAACCAGCTATTCAAATTTTTTTTATTTTTTTGCACAACAACTTGAATATTAGTTTCTTCCCTGTCCCTTAAATTTTTTGTAATAGTTATTCCCAAGTATGTGATCTCATTTTTGACTGGAATATTATAAATTAAATTTTGTGTATTGTCATGCATAGTCAAGATCTCACAAAATATGATGCAACTATGTATTTCTTTTGCTTTTTTGTTCATGACCAGTGAGAAAGTGTGTTTAATACAAGTGTTTTGTTGCTGGCCAATGAATGTTGAGATTGTTGTTGTTGCATCATGACGTGAGTTACGTGCGGAAGAAGGAAGGGAGGAGCATCGCACATGGAGAGAAGCAGCTGCATGTGAATCGTTCGCGTGAGATATGTCGTCATTTTGGAGACCAGTTATATTATCTGTGATATAAGGCCCAAAGTGCAAAGGAAAACGTTTACAGGAAATGTTTTATTCATTTTATTTTGCTTTACTGCTTAAAGTGATTTATTTTTCCTGTTAGTCTATTCGCGATCGTTTGAGAACTCCGTGTGTGCTGATTTATTATCAGATAGAGACATTTACATTTGCAAACAGTGACTGATGTGAAGAAGTTCGTTGTGAACTCGTTCTAAATTCGTTTGGGACTGGACACCTCTTGCATTTCATCACTGGACGCAGCTTGACTGCACTTTATTTCGTGTGGATTGAACGGGACTGGAGAAAGTGAGTTTGTGTCGTGAGTGATTCCAACATTGCCTCGTCATTATCGTTGGATGGACGTGGGTGAGTTCATATATTGAGACTTGTTTACTGTGAGAGAGATCGCACAGAACTCTTCAGTTTTGTATGTGCACCAACGGACTGGGCCCCAACGTTAAAGTACGCGTACATTTTTGACTGTTACTGACTCATACCAAAACTTTCATACGGGACAGAAACATAATCTCAGTGTTTTTCTTTTCCTTTGGAAGTGTGTAAAAGATCTTGAAAGAACGTGATTTTGGTATTGTTTTATTATTTTGAAGTGTTTAACTTTATCAAGGGTTTGACATTTTACCGCATTTTTTAATTTGAGGTTACAATTTAAGAATACAGGTTTAAGAAACAAAGTATCTGAAAAAAAGAATTCTGAGAGGCTGTATAAATATTTTATTTGCTGCAAAAACAAATAATTTACAGATTTTTGGGTAAAATAATTTCTGTTATTAGCTATTCTCTATACAACTTAATTATTTGTTTCATCATTTAGTGCTTTCTTTGAAACAAAACAAAGTCATTTTAGTAGTGTAAAAAAATAAATAAATAAATCATTGCTATTCCTTTTTTTTCCTAAATTTGTTATCTGGCATTTCATTGTTCTTTTAGATAGTTAATTCATTTAACACATTTACAAATTTCTAAGAAAAATATAAATAAGGATTTTTCCTATTTTAATTCTATTGTGAAATCATTGGTACAGGAGAAAAGATAAATTACAACTGTTTAATTCAAAGAAAAGAAGCACCGGCCAAATTCCCTATTCAACTGCCGGGAACCCAGGTTTTCTTATTTAACACAGCATTGAAATTAACGCCTAGGGTTAACAAAAGGGTTACATGTGCTTTTCCTTCTCTTCCACTTATCTGGGCTGTCCTGAGATGTGCCTGCTGCTCCAGCTAGTAAACGCCTACAAACTACCATTGGTCTGTGGTAATTACGTAATCTGCTCTGGGGCTCCTCCTTGTTTAATGTGGAAATCTTCTCCAGTTAATTTCTTCTGTTAAGTCTGACAAAGTCAGATGTGATAAAAACATGAACACACTGGAGAGCTACTTTATAGAAGAAAAGAAAGTCTAATTGAAAGCGACACTGACAACATTGGCATCACAACATGATCTTTTTTTTCATGTTTAATTCTGTAAACCTGATTGCATTAAAGCAATGCATTATATAAATTGCTATATAAATAATGTGTTGTGAATTGACTGGACTGCTGCATTTCAGAGCTTGTGAAAACATATCTACATCTCTATGATAATATGCTTTCTTAACTGCTATTTTCTCACAGCTGTCAGTTTTGTTATGTGTATATTTCGTTTTTGAGAGAAAAAGGCACAGCACATAATTACATATTCATCTAAACCCCTGTCAAGACGGGAGTACTCAGAGATGAGGGACAGTTGGATCCAGATGCAGATAGGGTTTATTAAAACAACAAAATGCAAGAAAACCAGGAATCCAAGAAACATGACACAAGTAACTGACCTGAGAGCACTGCCGTCAAATCCATGTACAACACCAGACAATAAGGGTCCATGAATAATCATGTACTAAAACCTGAATTAATACTTAATTCAGCATGAACTAATGATTATTGAAAGCATGAACTAATCATGAACCAATGAAGGTGCTAACCTTAACTACGACATGAGTCATATGGATTCATGCATGAATAACAGCAGCCTTAACTACATGTTTTTTGAGTTGAGAAGTATATAATACTTGATGTTCTATTCATAGTAATTGCTTACTATAATAGATGTAATTTGGAACTGCACCACTGGGGGGCTCTAGTGAGAAATTGTGTTGAGTAATGGGGAGAACAAGAATAAAAGTTCAAGCTTAGTGGTACACCGCAAAGAGTGTGCTCTGTTTAGGGGTGAAAACACCACAAATTGGCGACAAGGATGAGCGCTTCAGTGCCAAGCCCGCCCCCGTTTCTTTCTGTCAGTGGGGAGCCACCGATTCCATTAGAAATGTGGCAGAAAATCTTTCATAATTACGTGATAGTCATACAGGTGACCGGAGATGCATGGCCGCAGACACGCAGATGAGCAGTCTTGCTGCATTGTTTGGGGACAGAGGACCAGCGCCTGTTTTATACTCTGCCAGACCAAGGTACTACTTTTGATGAAGCAATGTCTGCACTTCAGAAACACTTTGTACCTACAGTTAACGTTGTAGCGTGCCGACACACGTTCAGACAACGTGTGCAAAGAGCGGATGAGACTATTACGAAATACGTTGCTGAAATACGTTAAGAGCGTTAGCAGCCCCATGTGCATTTGGCCAAATGGAGAGTGAAATGCTCCATGATCAGTTAATCGCAAATGCTTAGTTGACTGCGGTAAAGGACAAATTACTATTAGAGGAGGATCTCACTCTAGAGAAAGTGATTACAATCGCATGTCAAGTGGAAGCTGCAGTTAAAAATTCTGTAATTCCACTGCTACTGCCATGAAATCGGTACAAGCCATTGGTTTGGATACTAAGTACGGCAGAAGGGGAAAGGGGGCGCGCTCAAGTAAGCAGTTACAGCCTGCTCAAAGACGATCAGAGGATTGAAAACAAACAGCGACCGCCCAGCAACATCGACAATGCTTTAGATGTGGATCGGACAAACATCTGGCAAATGATAAAAACTGCTGTAAGAAAGGTGGTAGTTTCAGATGTGATTGTGCTCTGCGTGGATAACATTAAACAATCTACTTCAGCCAATGATAAAATCACCTGTGAAGTGAATATTGAAGCACCAGGAGATAATAAACATATGTTACAACTGGTTGTGGATACAGGTGCGTCCATTTCCATACTTCCAGAAGCTGTGTATAAGAAACACTTCTCACAATGCACATTGACTAAGCCCAAAATCAAACTTGTCACATATGCAAAAGAGAACCTACCAGTTGGCTGCTTATCAGCATTGTGTATCAGCAAATGACAACGTAGTCCCCGCTACTTTTTATGTAGTGACTGCGTGATCTCCCTTGCTAGGGTTAGATTTGATTAGACTACTGAACCTGGACATTGTAAGTGGTAAAGTAAAGCACATAGACAATGAATGTGAAATCTCACCTGCACCTTCTCAGACGACAGAACATTCCACAAGTCCTGTGTACACAGTGTCACCTGTATCTGCTACTCACCTCAGATGTGTGAAAGGATTCATCCACAAAGTTCAAGTTAATTCAACAGTGACACCAGTACGTCAAAAATGTAGATGCTTCAGCACCATCAGCCTTCCAAAAAATGATGCAAACGGTCCTAAGGGAGCTGGAAGGTGTTCAGAATGACTTAGACGACATTATAGTGTATGGTAATTCTCAGGAGGCCCATGATAAGAACCTTCAAGCTGTTCGTCAAAGGCTAGTGGAAGTTGGCTTGAGGATTAACTTTGACAAAAGCTCCTTCAACGCAGGCAAGCATTCTGTTCCTGGGCCATGTAATTTCTAAAGAAGGACTATGTCCCAGCCCAGACCACCTGACTGCCATTGCAGAGGCACTTCAACCTACAGACATGGTAGCTTTACATTCATTCCTAGGACTCACTTCGTGGTTCAACAAATTTCGAACTATGCTACTGTGGTTGAGGCAAATGCTCCGAGCTGATGCACAAACACCACTACAGTGGAGTAAAGAGACTGTCGATAGCTTTGATACACTTAAGAGAATGCTGCTGGAGAGCCCTGTTCTTGCTATTTATGATCCTTCCTTACCTATATTCATTACTACAGATGCCTCGGATTACAGCCTTGGCACTGTTCTGACACAGCTACATCCTGATGGTGTTGAACGTGTGTTATAGAGGTCTGCATTCCCGCGACTCTCCCGCGGGAACCGCAGGACCCGATAAGTTTTCTTGCTGCACGGGATTAAATTTTGAAGGCGGATTGCGGTCGGTAACTATAGTGTACATAAGGCGTGAGCAGGCAGTCTGACAAAAACCCGGTCGCTCCGGAGATGCTTTGACATCAGCGCATCTGTGCTTGAACTTGAAGTGAACAAAACTTTCTGCAGTGGTGGTGTTCACACAGTCCCCAGTTCCCTGTCCTGAGAAACCTGGCAAGATATGTTCTTTGCATTAGACGTCTGCACGAGTGCACATTCAGAGAAAATTCAACCTTTGTGATCAGATTTTGGACGAGAGACGTTCTGAAACGGTCATCAGTCAGCATCATTCTGTTCTTGCATGGATAATAAAAAAGATTTCAATTTGCAATATAACTAGTAAGCCAACAGTTTTCGTTTATATATAGTTTTATATATAGTTTTGAGGGAAATGTTGTAGGATATTTAATTTAACCTATTTTTCTCTGTGATATTTAGCCTATATTATTCTTTGTGACATTTTTTCTCTGACATTTTTTAGGGTGTTGACAGCATCATAAGACAAATAACAAATAAAAATCTTGTATATGCAACATTTTATATTTGTTATCCCCAATCTCCTTCTTTAGGGGAAGTTTAAATGTGAGATTCTGGAAACAATCAAAATTTCGGGTCGGGACGAAAATCACTATATGCGGATAGAAGGTGAACACAGAGTGAATTTTAGGCGGGAGCAGGTGCGTGCAGAATAGATCCTTGTGTGACAGTATGAATGAGGTAAGGCAGTATGAATGAGGTAAGGCTGGTGATTGACGCTCATGAGCGCCAATCAGCAGCGAGTGGGCACTATTTCAGAGCTGGTTGGTTGCAGCCTGGGATGCGTCACGTCCGGATCCTCCCCCTTTTTCTGTTTTGTTTCAGCGGTTTCAGGTATGTGCTGTTAGCACGTAGCAGTTTGCTAACTGTTTATTATTGCTTGTTGCACTAATAGCTTGCTTGTTGTACACCAGCCTGTCTTTTCATCGGTTTGTGTGTTTCTCCGGATGCTGTTTTGGATGCGATTACTGCCTTCCTTTCAGGTATGAGGAAGTTTTATTGTAAGCCAGGTCTCGTTTTACTGAGGGGCGGGTGGTTTGAGTAATATACAGTCCCTGTACTTCAGTTTTACCAGCGGGTTATTTGAAGGCTGTGTATCCTGAGCGGTGAACTGATTGTAAAACGCGTCTATCCGCATTTGGTAAGTTTTGTTGGGTTTACGGGGGGGAATTTCGGCGTGTGATTGTGCAATTAATAGTAACCCTGTTTTGTGTTTGTATCATTCATGCATGCTATAGGATTCTCCCTTTCGTCCTGGGCGATTATTATTGCAGCTCGGTTCTGTCTTCCGCAGCGCGCCGAGCGAACAATATTGGATTACAACTATTTAAAGGGACTTCTGCTGCTGCCGTCTGGTTTCTGTGATTTGTTTTAACTGATTTTTTTTGGTTTACTTTGGGGTGGACGATCGTACATTTATTGGGGCTGGCCTAAGGACGACGTGGCCGCTCCTTCGAGTCCTGTTTTCCTCAAACTTTTAACAGTTTTTTTTTTTGTTTATTTTGTTTCTTTTGTAGATTTGTATATGGTGACTTGTACTGTGCTGTGGTGACTGTTGCCCATCGTGTTACGGTGGAATTGTGACTGCAATTTGCTTCTTCATTCATTCCTGTTTGAGATTTATTTATTTTGTTTTTGCTTTCTTTCAGGAGCTGGGGTCCCACGGGTGAAAGATCTTTTTGTGGTGGTGGTGCTGCTTCTTCAACGTTTGCCGTGTGACGCTTTTGAAGTGTACGAGTGTGTGATCTGAGTTCACGGTGGGGTGTGTGTGGAAGTGTGCTTTTGGATAACTAGCACTGGTGATCACTCCGGTGGGTAACCCCAGCCCTGTAATTATATTATATTATATTATATTTTGTTTTGTTTATTTGGAAGTGGTGTAAATTGGTTTTGTTTAACGTTTTTCCTTCTGGTTGTTTATTTTTGTTATTTGTGTAATTGTCTGTCACTGGACCTTTTTACCAGTGAGGACATTTTCTTTTGTTAAGTTTGTTTTTGTAATTTGGTATAATTTAAGTTTGATTATTTTTGTGTGCTGTTTTTGTCTTTTTGAAATTTTCGTTTTGTGTAAATTTATTTTGCATTGTCACTGAGAGAGAGCTGCTATGAATGGTAGCCATATCATTGAGCCTATTTTAAGTGATTTTTCTATCTTGGATTCAAGTTGTGAATAAATTTTGTATTTTTATATGATGCCCACGTTTCCTGCCTACACTTATTTCTAAGAGAATCGAACCTGTGTGACCAAATAACAAACTCTGGGGTTTATTTCTATTTCCTGGGTGAAACCCTCCCAGGTGGCGTAGTCGAATTTTCTACAAGTAGATAAACTTGGGCTTGTGTGTGTGTGTGTGTTAACCTGTACCGCTCCCTCGCCACATTCTGGCGTAGTCGGCAGGGTCTCTGTTGTGTAGTGCAGAAGAACGTGGGTATTGTTTGTGTATTTCTGTTTTGGATATTTTGTATTTCATTTTTCTTTTTCAGAAGCTGGGCAGCAGCAGTCCTTTTAATTTTGTGAGGTGTGAAGAGTAGATCCCAAGTTTCATATTTGCATCAGTAGTGGTAAGTAATTGCGGGTTTTGCAATTATGGATGACGAACTACGTGAATTGAGAGAATTGGTAGCCCAATTAAGGGCAGATAATGAAAGATTGCGACAGGAGCAAGTGCCAATTGCACAACCTGGTCCCATCTAATGCTCCTGTGTCTGCCGTTGTAGATCCTCCACTCACTGGTACCGGTGCATCAGCAACTGATCGTTTCGTTTTTGTTCCTCGAGATCGTAAGTGCCCGAAATTTAACGGTAGGTCTGGCGTTATGATCGAGGAATGGGTGGAGGAGGCTCAGGCCTGCATGCGGCTTCGCCATCTCTCTTCAGTTGATCAAGCATTTTTCCTTGGTTGATCATTTGGAGGGAGAGGCGAGGGAGGAAATTCGATATCGACCAAGGGACGAGAGGGAGGATCCAAACAAAATTATTCAGGCATTGCGTGAATTGTATGGTTGCACAAGTTCGTACGTAGCTCTTCAAGAGTCATTTTTTTCCAGAAAACAACAGGATGGGGAGACCTTGTTAGAGTTCTCCCTGGCCCTGTTGAATCTTCTGGATAAGGTGAAACGTCAGTCACCCCATGGTATGCCTAATGCGGATATTTTATTGCGAGATCAATTTGTTGAACATGTGAGCGATGGTGCGCTTCGACGTGAATTGAAACGGTCCGCCGCCAACCCACTGCTATGTTGTTGGACGTTCGCAGCGAAGCTATTCGCTGGGAACGTGAGGGAATGCCTGGGGGGGCACGTGGTCGAAGCCAATCAGTTCCTTCCGCTTATGGTATTCAGTATGGGGTACAGGGACATCAGCACACGGGGGGAAGTAGTATCTCGGCGACTTCCGAAATTGAGCGAGTTGCGAGAAATGCTGAAAAAGCAGCAACAACAATTGAATCAACTTACTCAAAGTGTGGCTCAAATTCAAAATCCTCAGCGTTCGCAATTATCCCGGCTTAATCAGATTATTTGTAGAAGGTGTCAGCAGCCTGGTCACTTTGCCAGGGATTGTGATGGGGAACGGAGACCTTCTCGTTTTCCACCAGCACGTGCAGATTCCGCGGAAACGAGGGGTGGGCAGTCGCAGTCCAGGCAGCCGTCGGAAAACTAGTTCCCGCTGAGCTGCAGGGCCACAGCTTGGTCGGGGAAAAGACAGGCTCGGGTGTTCTAAATGATGCCGATTTTATGTCCTCGTTTTATGTCGACGTGTCCACAACTCGACGTGTGTATGGGTGGGGTTATGGTACCTTGCCTGGTGGACACTGGTTCCATGGTGTCCACCATTACAGAGAGTTGTTTCTTGACAAATTTCGGGTCGTGGGGTCAGGAACAGCTTAGGTCGTGCCACTGGTTACAGCTCCGGGCTGAGAATGGCCTCTCAATTCCTTATATCGGCTATTTAGAGCTGGATGTACAGCTTTGTGGGCACGTGTGGTCTTAGGGTGCGGAGTGCTGGTGGTCAGAGATCCTCCCGGTGGTTTGTGTGCTCAGGTTCCTGGGGTTCTGGGAATGAACGTCCTGAGCCGCTGCTACCGGGAGCTCTTTGGCCAGCATGGCACAAGTCTTTTTGATTTACCTGTTGTGTCACAGGCCCCTATTTCTGTTTTCCAGGCCTTACAGCATTGCCATTTCATTGACGTCCAGCCAGTTTCAGATCAGGGGGGTCGAGTCAAAGTGCGTGGACGCCGGGCGTGTCGCATCCCAGGGGGCACCATGAAATTGGTTGCCGTAACATGCTCTGCACAGTACTCAAGTGGTACAGTCTTGTTTGAGCCACCAGATTCTGGTCTTCCAGCAGGTTTGTTGGCATCTCCTGCTCTGGTACACGTGGACCATGGCACAGCTTATATGCCTGTGGTTAATGTGGGTACAATAGATGGTAGTTGTGTATGCTAGCACAGTTGTAGGCACTGTCCACCATGTTCAATGTGGTTAGCTTACCCCCAGAGGTCACTGAAGTTCAGGAGGTTTCAGCTAGGGTGAGTACACAAGTTGTCCAGGCTTCCCCGTCTGTACAAGAGCAGATCAGGGCAATTGACTTGTCGGTGTTGTCAGTGGAAGAACAAGGTAAGGTGAGGGCGCTACTGGATAAGTATTCATCTGTGTTTTCCATACACGATGGGGATTTGGGGTGTACTAATCTCATTTCCCATGATATCCCCTTGCTAGATGAGGTCCCTGTGCGCCAGCGGTATAGACATATTCCTCCTTCCGAGTACGAGGTAGTAAAGGCACACATTAACCAACTTCTTGAGGCCCAGGTAATTAGAGAGAGCTGCAGCCCTTACGCTTCGCCCATCGTTTTGGTCAAGAAGAAGGACGGTAGTCTACGCATGTGTGTAGACTACCGTCATTTAAACTCTAAGACCAGGAAGGATGCCTTTCCCCTACCCCGTATTGAGGAGACGTTGGACTCACTGGCAGGGGCACGTTGGTTTTCTACCATGGACCTTGCCAGTGGGTACAATCAGGTCCCTGTTAGTGAGGTAAATAGACCCAAGACAGCTTTCTGTACTCCGTTTGGGCTCTTTGAATGGAACAGGATGCCGTTCGGGCTTTGCAACGCCCCCAGCACCTTCCAAAGATTAATGGAGCGATTATTTGGGGACCAACAGTGCCAGTCTCTCCTCTTGTACCTTGATGACATTGTTGTTTTCTCCTCTTCAGTTGACCAACACCTAGCTCGGATGGAGGTAGTCTTAAGCCGGTTACTCAGGGAAGGTTTGAAGGTCAAGTTGTCCAAGTGAGCCTTCTTCAAACGCGAAGTGCAGTACTTGGGTCATGTGATCTCATCAGAAGGGGTCTCCACAGACCCAGGTAAGATTGAGGCAGTTTCTCAGTGGCCTCAGCCAACCAGTGTTGCAGGTTTGCGGTCATTTTTGGGGTTTGCTAGCTACTACCGCCGCTTTGTGGAGGGGTTTGCGAGGCTGGCTGCCCCCCTCCACAGGTTGGTGGCGGAGCTAGCAGCCCCAAAGCAGTCAAAGTCTGGGTCCGGGGAGTTTGCTGAGGCATGGTCCACTGAGTGTCAGAGTGGCTTTGAGGAATTAAAGGGTAGACTTACCACAGCCCCCGTACTCGCCTATGCTGACTTTTCTCTTCCTTTTATTTTGGAGGTGGACGCCAGCCATGGAGGGCTAGGGGCGGTCCTCTCACAAGAGCAACAAGGTAAGGTGCGTCCCATAGCTTACGGTAGCCGAGGTCTTAGGCCCACTGAGCGCAATACCTCAAACTACAGTTCTATGAAGCTGGAGTTTCTTGCGCTCAAGTGGGCCATGACCGAGAAGTTCCGGGAGTACTTGCTGGGACATAAGTGTGTAGTCTACACTGATAATAACCCTCTTAGCTACCTGACCTCAGCTAAGTTGGGTGCCATGGAACAGCGTTGGGCTGCCCAGTTGGCAGCCTTCGACTTTGAGCTTAAGTATAGATCAGGTAAGAGCAACCGCAATGCTGATGCCTTGTCACGCCAGAATCCATCTGTGGTGGAGGTTTAGAATTTGTGCCCAGGTATAGCTGTTCCAGTTGCTTTGCGTCAAGTCGACCAAGGCGGATTAGTGACTCAGGTAAACCAGATCGTATCATTTCCTGGTTATTCCACCAGCGATATGTCTGCTCAGCAGCAGGCCGATCCAGTTATCGGAGAGCTGCTGGTGTTTTGGAGGCGGAAATCCCCGCCCAGCTCTGAGGAGCGTAAGAAACTTTCTAGGTTTGCTGTGCTTTTGTTTCGGCATTGGGATCGCCTGGTGGAGAAGGAGGGGGTGCTTTATCGTCGGGTGTTTCCGCCCGGATGGTGGAGAGGAGGTCCTCCAAGTGCTATTGCCGGTGGCCATGAAGTCGGAGGTGTTGACGCAATTACACCAACAGCACGGACACCAGGGGGTGGAGCGCACCTCTCAGCTGGTGTTGGCAACGATGTTATTGGCCAAGGATGTCCTCAGACATTGCCCAGTGGTGCCATGAGTGTGAGAGGTGCCAGTGTGCCAAGGGTGTCCAGCTTGCCCGTTTGTTTCATGGGACACCTGTTGGCTGCACGGCCAAATGAGATTCTGGCCTTGGATTTTACTGTGTTGGAACCCTCAAGTTCTGGTCTTGAGAATGTGTTGGTCATGACCGATATTTTCACCAAATACACCTTGGCTGTACCCACTAGAAACCAACGAGCTGAGACTGTGGCACAGGTTCTGGTTGTTGAATGGTTTTGTAAATTTGGGGTGCCGGGCCGTATTCCATTCGGACCAAGGCCGTAACTTTGAGTCAGCTCTCATTCATCAGCTGTGTTGCTTATATGGAGTTGAAAAGTCACGTACTACTCCATACCACCCTGCTGGAAACGGCCAGTGCGAACGTTTTAACAGGACGTTGCACAATCTCTTTGCGCACCTTGCCTGTGTCAAAGAAGGGGGACTGGCCATCTTGTCTTCCCCAGGTACTGTTCGCCTACAACACTACTCCTCACCAAGCTACGGGGGAATGCCCGTATTTTTTGATGTTTGGGCAGGAGCCTAGACTTCCAGTCGACTTCCTGCTTGGTAGAGTCGAAGAGCCGCTGGCAGGCAGTGTTCATCGGTGGGTCCTGGAGCATCAGGATCGGTTTGCAGGTGGCGTTTGAGGGCGCTCGTGAGCGATTGGGGGCCGCTGCTGACCGCCGAAAAGGCCAGGCACGATCTGCAGGTACGGGAATCACCACTGAAGGAGGGTCAGTTGGTATATCTCCGCGACTATAGCGTGAGAGGTCGACATAAAATCCACGACCTGTGGAGCTCAGTGGTGTACCAGATCTTGAAGGCACCTAAGGAAGGAGGTGTGGTGTATACAATTGCTCCTACCACGGATTTAGGTAAGTTAAAGCATGTGCACCGATCTTTGCTGAAACCTCAGATTGGCAGGGACTCCACTCCCATATTGCAGGAGATTCCAGTAGTGGAACCTGTACGGCCTCGGGAAGAGGATGTGGATGAGGGAGATTTGTTTGTCTTGGTACCTGAAACACCACAGGTTAGTAGTAGGCAAGCACCTTGGGATATGGTTCAGTCTGAATCTCAGGGCTCTGGTGAAGCCCAGGGATCAGAAGAAATCCCTGAGGCAGTAGTGAATGTGCAGCCGGTAATGGACCCTCCTTTGCACTCTGCTTTGATGGGTGAGAGTGTGGTGAGGAGGACTGGAAGGAGTACTGCTGGGCAGCATTCTAATGTACATCACCTACCACGATCATTGGGGGCAGGTACGGTGTCTAGTATAGTGGGTAGTACAGCTGTGGTTTGGTTCCGTCCTTGGGACTGAATGTTAAGAGGGTAAGTCTTGGTTTAGTCCACCGTCGGGGCGACGATGCAGAAGCTGGGGGTGGACTGTGACAGTATAAATGAGGTAAGGCTGGTGATTGACGCTCATGAGCGCCAATCAGCAGCGAGTGGGCACTATTTCAGGGCTGGTTGGTTGCAGCCTGGGATGCGTCACGTCCGGATCCTCCCCCTTTTTCTGTTTTGTTTCAGCGGTTTCAGGTATGTGCTGTTAGCACGTAGCAGTTTGTAACTGTTTATTATTGCTTGTTGCACTAATAGCTTGCTTGTTGTACACCAGCCTGTCTTTTCATCGGTTTGTGTGTTTCTCCGGATGCTGTTTTGGATACGATTACTGCCCTCCTTTCAGGTATGAGGAAGTTTTATTGTAAGCCAGGTCTCATTTTACTGAGGGGCGGGTGGTTTGAGTAATGTGCAGTCCTTGTACTTTAGTTTTACCAGCGGGTTATTTGAAGGCTGTGTATCCTGAGCGGTGAACTGATTGTAAAACGCGTCTATCCACATTTGGTAAGTTTTGTTGGGTTTACGGGGGGGAATTTCGGCGTGTGATTGTGCAATTAATAGTAACCCTGTTTTGTGTTTGTATCATTCATGCATGCTATAGGATTCTCCCTTTCGTCCTGGGCGATTATTACTGCAGCTCGGTTCTGTCTTCGCAGCGCGCCGAGCGAACAATATTGGATTACAACTATTTAAAGGGACTTCTGCTGCTGCCGTCTGGTTTCTGTGATTTGTTTTAACTGATTTTTTTTGGTTTACTTTGGGGTGGACGATCGTACATTTATTGGGGCTGGCCTAAGGACAACGTGGCCGCTCCTTCGAGTCCTGTTTTCCTCAAACTTTTAACAGTTTTTTTTTGTTTATTTTGTTTCTTTTGTAGATTTGTATATGGTGACTTGTACTGTGCTGTGGTGACTGTTGCCCATCGTGTTACGGTGGAATTGTGACTGCAATTTGCTTCTTATTCATTCCTGTTTGAGATTTATTTTGTTTTTGCTTTCTTTCAGGAGCTGGGGTCCCACGGGTGAAAGATCTTTTTGTGGTGGTGGTGCTGCTTCAACGTTTGCCGTGTGACGCTTTTGAAGTGTACGAGTGTGTGATCTGAGTTCACGGTGGGGTGTGTGTGGAAGTGTGCTTTTGGATAACTAGCACTGGTGATCACTCCGGTGGGTAACCCCAGCCCTGTAATTATATTATATTATATTTTGTTTTGTTTATTTGGAGGTGGTGTAAATTGGTTTTGTTTAACGTTTTTCCTTCTGGTTGTTTATTTTTGTTATTTGTGTAATTGTCTGTCACTGGACCTTTTTACCAGTGAGGACATTTTCTTTTGTTAAGTTTGTTTTTGTAATTTGGTATAATTTAAGTTTGATTATTTTTGTGTGCTGTTTTTGTCTTTTTGAAATTTCGTTTTGTGTAAATTTATTTTGCATTGTCACTGAGAGAGAGCTGCTATGAATGGTAGCATATCATTGAGCCTATTTTAAGTGATTTTTCTATCTTGGATTCAAGTTGTGAATAAATTTTGTATTTTTATATGATGCCCACGTTTCCTGCCTACACTTATTTCTAAGAGAATCGAACCTGTGTGACCAAATAACAAACTCTGGGGTTTATTTCTATTTCCTGGGTGAAACCCTCCCAGGTGGCGTAGTCGAATTTTCTACAAGTAGATAAACTTGGGCTTGTGTGTGTGTTAACCTGTACCGCTCCCTCGCCACACTTGCAGGAGCGGGACGAAAAAAAACCAGTGTGATAGCTTTTGCTTCCAGGACGTTATCAACGTCTGAGCGGAAATACTCTACTGTGGAGAATGAGGTTCTTGCGTGTGTTTGGGCGGTAGAAAAGTGGACAACGTATGTGTGGGGACATTGTTTCATTTTAAGAACTAATCATCAGGCCCTTACCACTCTTCTCTCCACAAAAGGTATGAATAGAGCAGGCATGAGGGTAGCTTGTTGGTCTGCTAGGCTCCTGTGCTTCCAGTATGATGTTCAGTACCATCCAGGTAATAAAAACTGTGTGGCGGATTCTCTCTCTTGTATGCCGTTGAGCCATACAGACACCACTGTATCCATTGAACAGGACTTGTTTTCTGAAATCTCAGAAATTCAGCCGTTTCTGACTGCGTTGCCTCTAGTGGACTTTAAAGCTGAATGCGAGGACTGTCCAGAGCTGTCACAGTTACGCCAGACAATTCAGTCAGGTTGGCCTAAACTGCAAAAGTCTGTCTCCAGTGACTTGTCTATACTTACCTGTTAGACATGAATTGGCTGTTGAATCTCCATTGATATTCAGAGGGAATCGTTTGATTGTTCCTATTGCACTGCGGGAACGCCTCATCCATCTGGCACATGAGGGACATCAGGGGCTGGTGCAAACCAAACAGCGTCTAAGAGAGTTGTATTGGTGGCCACGAATGGACGATCTTGTTCACACAATCCTATCTGCATGTGTAACCTGCCAGGCCAGTGATAAATCGGCCAAAATGTTCACAGCTCCAATGCAGCCTGTGGAGTTACTGAAAGGCCCATTTCAGCATGTTGCTATTGACATAGTAGGACCTTTCGAGAAGGGAGCTATTGACTGTAAGTTTTCAATAACACTGATTGACTATTTTAGCAAATGGCCAGAAGTTGGTTTTGCTTCATCAGTAACAGGGACTGTTCTGAAATTTCTGACCATGATCTTTGCTCGAGAAGGAAACCCCTGCACCATCACGACAGACAATGGCCCACGGTTCATTTTGTCTGAATTTGCTGATTTTGTGAAAACACAGGGAATGAAGCACATTAAGACAAGTGTTTATCACCCTCAGGCTAACAGGGCCATTGAACGGTTCAACAGGGTGCTTAAAGAATGTCTTCAGGCAGCTGAGATGGCTCGTAAGCCCTGGAAATCTGCAGTCCTAACCATGCTGAAGAGCTATCAAGCAATACCCCATGCCACAACGGGTGAGACCCCAGGATGAAATAACTAGTATAGGAAAGAAAACCAGCAGCAATTGTGGCACAGAGGGGTCAAAAACTAGCCCTGACGAAGGCCTGTGTGCCGAAAAGCGCTGGCAAAAAAAAGTTGATACTTAGCTCCAGCTTCATAGTTTTTTGTTTATATTTTTGACCCCTCCGTGCCACAAGTGCTGCTGGTTTGAAGTTGCACCAGACTAATTATATTACAGGAAGAAATAACTGAAAGAGGCTGTTTATACAGCCTCTTTCAGTTATTTCATCCTGTAATATAATTACAGGATGAACACGAAGAACACTGCTTTGAGTCTGAATAGGGGCTTAAGACAGAGATGCCCACCTGTGTGGACTCAAGAATATGTGATGGAGTAATGGGTCTGATAAGAAACAAATAAGTCAGACCAAGAAGATATGTAAAGGGTGCAGGCAGATCGCTGCCCTATCTTAAAAAGTAAAATGTATGTTAAAAGGATAACAGTGTGCTAGAAGATTTCATTATGCTCCTTTGAAATGCCGATTTGAAATGCTTGGTTTAAATGCATAAGAGTTCATTTAAATATGATTATTTGAGATAAGTTTTTGTTTGTGTAAGTAAGACTTGAATAAGGTAATGATCTTATAAAAGAAGTAATTCTGTTTGAGTAATGGGGGAGATGTGTTGAGAAATATATAATACTTGATCTTCTATTCATAGTAATTGCTTACTATAGTACATGTAATTTGGAACTAGTGAGAAATTGTGTTGAGTAATGTAGAGAACAAGAATAAATGTTGAAGCTTAGTGGTACACCACATAGAGTGTGTTCTGTTTACAATTTACAATGTTAGTACATGTTTGATAGTTAATGCATTAATTAACATTTATGACGTAACCAAATCAAACAGCCTCTTTAAGAAGGAATAAGAAGAAATCTGACTTTGAAACAAGTTTAAATAATATTATCAGAGTTTAAACTTCTGACTGCAGCTTTGTCATAAACATTACTGAATAGCACAAAATTAATTGATCCTCCTCATGAAATGTAGAAAACACTAAATACGCTATTTAGTTTTCTGCATTTCTACACACTATAAAAGGTCTTTATTTGTTTAAACTCACCCTCCTGCAACTTATGCGCAGCTAAATAAAAATTCAAAACCCACAAAGAACATTCGTGGAACAGTTCCCAAAGAAACGGCCAAACTGGGATCATGGTTAGAGCGTTTGCTGGGATCAGTACAGTTCAATCTCCATCCAGACGCAGGCCGTGATGATACTGTACTTCCTCTCGCTGACTTCTTTAAAAGCCACACGACATCACTTAACTGGCCTGAACACTAGTTGTGTTAATGCATATGTATTTTATAGTCAGTTTATGATAAATAATGTGCTGAATTTAGTAAGATGTTAATAGTGAGTTAATTATAATTGGGCCCTCTCAAGTAAAGTCATTACAAAATAATGCATTAACAAGACATGAGTTGATGTTAGTGTATGGTTAGTTAATAATGAATTAATTATGATGGGCCCTCTCAATGTCACAGACACGCCAGGCTCCAGCACCGTCCAATCACAGCAACATCTCCAGAATACTAATCACCGCCACCTGCACCTCATCAGCACTCTCATTACCAGCACTATTTAAGACACTCACACACACAGTCACATTGTCCGGTCTCGTTTGCGTCTAAGGACTTACCTGAATGCTTACCTTAAGGACTCCATTCGCTACTTACCTGCCTTCCTTGTCTCCAAGTCTCCCTCTTCGTCTCCAGTCTGGTGTGAAGTGTTGTCTGCAGTCATCGACTCCATTCAGCAAGTATCATTCTCCATTGTCACCCTGCAATCGCAAAAGGACAGTATCATTCTCCATATTGTTCATCTGTCACGAACTTGCATCTGCTTACCCACCTGTTGTCACCAATATCCTCTGCTTGTGTTCAATAAACTACCTGTTAACCTATTTCCTGTCTCCTGGCTGGTCCTATTGTAACAGAAGACCGGACCATAACAGCGGAACACAAGCATGAGTCACTCAGACCCCTTCCAGGATTTGGTGGATGCTTTTCACCGCACTTTTAACGTGCAACCACCACCACCAACTCCACCACCAGCTCCAGCTCCCGGCATCACTTCCGCATCCACCGTCACCTCTCATTCACTGTCCGTCTACACCAGTCCCATGGCCAAAACGGCGCCCTACTCTGGTTCGGCGGAGGACTGCAATGGATTCCTCCTGCAAGTTTCCCTGACCCTGGAGATGCAACTGCACTTGTTCCCCACTGACTACTCTAAGGTAGCGTTTCTCATTTCACAACTTTCTGGTAGAGCTTTGCAGTGGGCTGATTCCATCTGGTCCCAGAATAATCCCGTGACGCAGACATACTCTGGCTTCATTGAACACTTCCGGGAAGTGTTTGGAAAACCGTCCTGGGACTCGTCTATCGGTGAGAAACTGTATAATTTGAAACAAGGGAAAATGTCAGTTAACGAATATGCTCTGCAGTTCAGGACCCTCGCTGCCAAAAGTGGATGGAACGAACAAGCTCTGCTGACGTCATACCGTCAAGGATTGGATCCTCGAGTGCGGTTGCATCTCGCTGCATACAAGGACACCATTGGGCTTGAACGCTTCATCCAACTGTCAATACGCTTCGCCACTTGTATGCAGTCGTGTCTCGAAGAGCACCAGGGTCAAACTCTTCACAACCCCTTCCTCTGCCGACCAGAATCCGTCAGCACCCCAGAACCAGCTCATGAACCCATGCAAATTGAATCCTCACGGCTGACCCCTGCTAAAAGACAGAGAAGGATGACCCAGAATCGTTGTTTATATTGCGGATTACCAGGGCATGTACTCTCCTCATGCCCAACTCGTCCTCCACGCCCCATGGTGAGTGCCATTATCTCTACTCTCCAGACGCATAAACCACTCACCACGACTATAACTCTTATTGCTGCCGATGTTTCTCTTCCAGTATCTGCCCTCCTCAATTCTGGGTCAGTGGGAAACTTAATCTCTGGCGCCCTCTGTCATCAGCTCAATATCAAGACCAAGAACATGCCGTCCACCTACCAGATCCACTCAATAACAGGCAAACCTGTGAGTAGAAGACATGTCAGTCGCATAACGGAACCAGTTTAACTACAAATCGGAGTGCTGCATGTCGAGGACATTCAAATGCTGGTTCTGGAGGGTTCCACCGCTGACGTGACTCTAGGGCGCCCGTGGTTGCAGCAGCATAACCCCATCCTCTCTTGGAAGACCGGGGAAGTCCTGAAGTGGGGCGACACCTGCTTTCTGAAATGTTTCTCCAGCCTACCTGTTCTCAAGTCTCCGTGCTCCGACTCCCTACCTGTCTGTGCCACATCCATTGAGAGTCCCCTCGAGAAACGATCCGTGGACATCCCGTCCTGCTACGCCCCCTTCAGCGACGTATTCTGCCCCAAGAGAGCCTCCAAGCTGCCTCCACACTGGCCATGGGACTGCGCCATCGACCTGCTTCCGGGTGCGTCAGTGCCAAGGGGTAAGATTTACCCCTTATCCATCCCGGAGGAGAAGGCCATGGTGGATTACATCGAGGAGGCGCTGGCTCAGGGATACATCCGACCATCAACTTCCCCTGCTGCTTCTAGCTTCTTCTTTGTGGCTAAAAAGGACGGAGGCTTGCGGCCTTGCATCGACTACCGGGCTCTCAACTTCATTACTGTCAAGTTCAGATACCCCCTTCCTCTCGTCCCAGCTGCCCTGGAACACCTCCGCGGTGCCACTGTGTTCACCAAGTTGGACCTCCGCAGCGCCTACAATCTCGTCCGGATACGTGAGGGGGACGAGTGGAAGACTGCCTTTGTCACGCCCACCGGCCATTATGAATATTTGGTGATGCCGTATGGCCTGGTCAGCGCCCCCTCCGTCTTCCAAGACTTCATCCACGAGGTGCTCCGGGAGTTCCTCCACAAGTTCGTGCTGGTGTATATAGATGACATCTTGATCTACTCCCGGAGTATGGCCGACCATCAACGCCACGTTGTGGAGGTCCTGCCACGCCTGAGAGACTTTCAGCTCTTCCTTAAAGCCGAGAAATGCTCCTTCCACCAGTCATCAGTGCAGTTCCTTGGTTATAACATCGACCACAGTGGCATCCGGATGGACGAGGGGAAGGTGGCAGCCATCACAAACTGGCCAACTCCCACTACAGTAAAAGAGCTCCAGCGTTTCCTCGGCTTCGCCAACTTTTACAGAAGATTCATCCAAAATTACAGTTCCATAACCAGTCCACTCACAAGCCTCCTTCGCAACAAGCCCAAGTCTCTGTCCTGGACACCAGCAGCCACAGAAGCATTCAACACCTTAAAACAAGCCTTCACGACTGCTCCACTCCTGGTACACCCTGATCCTGACAAGGCCTTCATCGTGGAAGTTGACGCCTCAACCACCGGAGCTGGAGCGGTGTTGTCACAGCAGCAGGGGAACCTGAGCCGACTCCATCCATGTGCCTTCTTCTCCCGCAAGCTCAACCCGGTGGAGGTGAAAAATGACATCGGCAACCGAGAACTCTTAGCAGTCAAGCTGGCCCTCGAGGAGTGGAGGCATTGGTTAGAGGGAGCCCGTCACCCTTTCCTGGTCTTAACCAATCACAAAAACCTGGAGTACCTCCGAGCCACCAAGAGACTCAATCCCAGACAGGCCCGTTGGGCTCTTTTCTTCACACGTTTTAACTTCACCATTTCCTACCGTCCAGGCTCCAGAAACGTTAAAGCTGATGCTCTGTCACGTATCCATGCTCCTGATGAAAGTACCGAAGAACCCGAGCCCATCCTACCCGAACAAATGATCGTCAGTCCCATCTCCTGGTCTCAAGAGAATCTCCCCTCTTCCAATGCCTCCACCAACACTCCGCCGGGTTGCCCCCAGTGCTTGTAATACATCACTAGGACACGGCGCACTCCACTGATCCACTCTGCACACTCCTCACTAGGCACTGGCCACCCGGGGGTCAATGAAACCCTCTCGCTGCTGAAGGAGCGCTTCTGGTGGCCCAATATGGCTGCCGACGTCAGAAGGTACGTGCAGGGATGCAAGGAATGCGCCATTTCCAAAAGTCCACGCCATCTACCATCCGGCAAGCTTCTTCCTCTGCCCGTTCCCAACCGACCCTGGTCACACCTAGGAGTGGACTTTATCACAGATCTCCCAGCCTCCGATGGTTTCACGTGCATCTTCGTAGTCGTGGACAGGTTCTCCAAATCCTGCCAACTCATCCCTCTAAGAGGCTTACCCACAGCCATGGAAACCGCAGAAATCATGTTCAATACCATCTTCAGATACTACGGAATCCCTGAAGACATCGTGTCCGACAGAGGACCCCAATTCATCTCACGGGTATGGAAAGCCTTCTTCTCACTCCTAGGTGTGACCGTGAGCCTCTCCTCGGGATACCATCCGCAGTCGAACGGGCAGAGAAGAGCGGAAAATCCAGGAAATCGGGCGATTCCTCCGTACCTTCTGCCACGGCCACCAGAACTCCTGGAACCAGTATCTGGGTTGGGCTGAGTACGCACAAAACTCCCTCTGCCAATCGACCACCGGCCTGACACCTTTCCAGTGCGTACTCGGCTACCAACCCCCACTGTTCCCCTGGTCCGGGGAACCATCCGACGTGCCATCAGTAGACTACTGGTTCCGGGAGAGCGAGAGGGTCTGGGACTTCCTTGTCTCCAAGTCTCCCTCTTCGTCTCCAGTCTGGTGTGAAGTGTTGTCTGCAGTCATCGACTCCATTCAGCAAGTATCATTCTCCATTGTCACCCTGCAATCGCAAAAGGACAGTATCATTCTCCATACTATTCATCTGTCACGAACTTGCATCTGCTTACTCACCTGTAGTCGCCAATATCCTCTGCTTGTGTTCAATAAACTACCTGTTAACCTATCTCCTGTCTCCTGGCTGGTCCTATTGTAACACTCAAGTAAAGTCATGACAAAATAATGCATTAACAAGACATGAGTTGATGTTAGTGCATGGTTAGTTAATAATGAATTAATTATGATGGGCTCTCTTAAGTAAAGTCATGACAAAATAATGCATTAACAAGACATGAGTTGATGTTAGTTAATAATGAGTTAGTAATGATTGGGCCCCTCAAATTAAAGTCACGACACAATGATGCACTAACAAAACATTATAAATTAAAGCTGCAAGCAGCGATTAAAGGGCCCTCGCACCCTGGGCCACCACCACCCGGTGGCCTTAGGAAAACAGTGAATAGTGGGTGACATGCATGTAAGCAAGTAAATACAGTTGAAATATGACAAAGTCATTTTGATGTGCCACAATTCCTGCTGCCAACAGGTGGCACTTTGACTATTACTGAATATTGCCATGTAGATGTCTTAAGGGTAAGACTATTATCAATCATGTGAAGTTTGGAGCAGATCGGACATTCGGTTCGTTCCAAATGGGATATATCGCCCTCCGAAGGGCACTTCGGAGTGAAAACGATCATGGCCGCCATATTGCAGGGTCGTTCCAGTGCTCAAAACTGGCCACTTCAAAGGGCCAACTGATGGACACTTCGAGACCCCATGAGCCTTTGCACAGGGAAGTTCTTTGACATCACAGAATGGGTACAGGGGGCTCGGAGTTCGATTTTACCTATAAATGTATGTATAGTATTTTTCTATACTACTGTAATTTATACGAGTTAGATTTGGTACATTATTATGGTCAAAATGACATTGTACTTCAACAAAAATACTTTACAGCTCCCTTTATCAGTCCATTCAAATGTTTCAAATACATTGACACAATATACAATATGGTGCGATAAACCAAAAATAAATAAATAAATAATAAAGTTAAACAAAGGGCGCAGTTTGCACAATGTACTCTTCCTTGATTGTCTCGTTAAGATGACGCAGAAGTGCGTTTAAAAAAAAAACGACCCCTACACCCTCAATCCCTTCGAAGCTCTCACTCTGGAGGGTAAACTCTTTGAAGGGATTAGGCCATAGGGATGAGCCCTTCCGAATGGAACGCAGGGATTGTTTGCCTGAGTTACAACAACTTGCTGTTTCGTAGCATTAATTGCATACTTTAGCACTTAGCCAAGTGTTGCATGATTTAACGTGTTTCTAGTATGTTTGGTACATCATGGCATATTTAAATGTGTTTCTGGGAGTGAATTATTGTGCAAAACATAATTTCCTGTTGCCCGCAGGTGGCACTATGACTGTAACTGAATATTGCATTGTAGATGTCTTCAGGTCAGGACTCTAATGAATCATGTGATGTTTGGGGCAGATCGGACATTGTATGCCCAAGTTACAACAACTTCCTGTTTCATGGCGAAACATCGAACTTTGTCAGGCCGCCACGGACACACCCTTCAGTGAAAAGTCAAGATCTTCGCAATTTAATGTCACAAAGGCCTTTAGATTAGACTGACCAAATATGACCTTTATCTGATTAAAGCTCTAGGAGGAGTTTGTTAAAGTACAATGTCTGGAAATGGCAAAAACTGCAAAAATTTTGCAAAGAAAATTAAAAATATCTCACTTCCTGTTGGGTTTTCAAATTTTGCACCCTGTGACTTTTTTGTGGGTATTGGGCTGTTACATCTGTCTACCGAATTTCATATCTGTACGTGAAACGTAGCGCGAATGGTGCTTAATTGAAATTTTGTAGGTGGCACTATCGAGCCATATTGCCAGACCTAATTCTGAAACCCATATCAGATGTAAATTTTCACCACTTCTGACGCAAAGTTTCATCAGTTTTCAAGCATGTTTAGGCCCTTAAAAATGTGATTCATTTCGGAGAAGAAGAAGAATTGACTGAGCAATTACAATAGGGTCCTCACACCATCGGTGCTCGGGCCCTAATAAAATATGATTAGCAGTAAGAGTTTCATTGGGGCCCGAGCAGTGATGGTGTGAGGACCCTATTGTAATTGCTCAGTCAATTATTCTTCTTCTCTGAAATGAATCGCATTTTTGAGAGCCAAAACATGCTTGAAAACTCATGAAAATTTGCACACGCCTCAGAAGTGGTGAAAATTTACGTATGATATGGGTTTCAGAATTAGGCGTGGCAAAATGATAGCGATAGCGCCACCTCCAAAATTTCAATTAAGCGCCCTTCGCGTTACGTTACACGTATAGTTATGAAATTCGGTGCACACACGTAACAGCCCAATACCTACAAAAAAGCCAATGGGTGAAAAATCTGTAAAACCAACAGGAAGTGAGATATTTAGAATTTTCTCTGCAAAATTTTTGCTTTAACGAACTCCCCCTAGAGCTTTAATCAGATCAACATCATATTTGGTCAGTCTAATCTAAAGGCCTTTGCGACATTATGTAACAATTTGTACAGTTATTAATCAATTTATGGGTGGAATATGAATATAAAAATTCATAAAGTTTTATGAATAATTATTATGCACATACCGACCCAAGGGGGAATTAACCATATATGGTGAATTAATTACAACGAATTATAATCAATCACATATATGATTAGTTCTGGTTTAATAATTATTTAGAGAAACTGTTCGTTTGTCCCGCAAACTGCAGCTCCTCAGAATGTTATTAGAAGGAGGGTCTTTCCTCTGGCCACAAGAAAGACTTCCTATTCTAGCATCCAAACGTAAAGCAAGGATATAGGATCAAAACGTTAAAGTGACCTGGCTTTGTTGAAATGAGCAAAAAGAACAATCGAGCATGAATTATGTGTTTAATATATGCAAACTACGACTACAGAGGTTATACGTCTAAATACAGAATACAGAAAAATATACAAATATATACAAAAAGGGAACGTAGAGACAGTAAAGGAAGGAAAGAGAGAAGGTAAATAGCGAAACCTAACAGTCCTGGAAAGCCAGCATAGAAATCAGTTTCATTATCTAAGATTCAGAAACGGTACTTGCATCAGTTTGCTTGTGGGGTTTCAGGTCAATGCTGCTGCAGTACATTGGCTTCTTCCATTTCCGCGGGAGGGTTTGAACTGAGGACGTGAAAGTTAGTTTCGCCGGAGAGGTGGTGGTCCCGTGATGCGCGCGATGGAAGCGCGTCGCCGTGACGTCCGGGAGAGACGTGCATGAATGATTCAGGGCCGTTGGGAGAACACACAGGAGAATCCTGGTGTTCCCTTTTTATGACAGATAAGCCGACACACCTCCTTGAGGTGGAATAGCCAATGACATTGATGCAAAGTTGGCGGGCAAGCTCTTTCTTTGTCTTGTCTCCAAGCTGAATTTGCATACTTTACGACTATCAGATTGGATTTCGAGATGGAGTACTTTCTTCACAATATCATTAAACACATAGAAAAATGCATTTGTCAGCTATGTGACATATCTCAGTGAATAGCTCGAGTCCGGAGCTTTACGGAGAGATCAAACTTGATAGATCAGAAAGGCATATAAAAGAAGTTATTGTTTACAGACAAAATTCCATCATTAAAATGCACACTAGCACAAATACACTCATTTAAACACTAGAAAACATGCATACGCTCAAAATACATGATGGATATATTTCAGCATAGTTGTATTTTACATATACAGTCAAAAATGTATGTTTGTGTGTTTCTGTATGCGTTTGTGTGTGTGTGGTGTGTGTTGGAATGTGATCTGGTCAGTCTCTGGGGGGGGGTGCTCCTTTTGAAGTCTCCAAAGTTGGGAAGTTGGAGTTTTCTGTTTTATTTCGGAGGGTAACAAAGGTGTCAAGTGGGCTCATTTTTGCAGACCGGTCGGAGCCGAGCTGAGATTTTACAACCCAGTCCAGCATGCTAAAAGCATTCTGAACATTCCAAAGTTTATTGATTATCCTGATACGTGTGCATATGCTACAATTATATTGTGAAGATCTAGAGTTTTCGCTGAAGGGCATGTCCGTGGCGGCCTGACAAAGTCTGATGTTTCGCCATGAAATAGGAAGTTGTTGTAACTAGGGCATACAATGTCCGATCTGCTTTGTTTGTTTGATAATAGTCCTAACCTGAAGACATCTACATGCCAATATTCAGTTACGGTCACAGCGCCACCTGTTGGCAACAGGAAGTGTGGCACTTTGAAATGACTTTGTCATAATTCTCCTGTATTTTCTCGCTTACATGCATGTCACCCACTGTTCACTGTTTTCCTGATGCTAACAGGTGGTGGTGAGCCCGGGTGCAAGGGCCCTTTCATCGCTGTTTGCAGCTTTAATTCTTATTCCTTTTCACCACCCATACAAAAAACAGATGATAATGGTTATCTGAAGCTATTTTATTATTTATTGACATCAAACATCTATGGGCTTAAAAGAACAGACCTGTAAATACATGGAACACTAATACAATTCATACAATAATACAATCAAATATGGCATGTCCACAAGCTAATGCTAATCTAATGCTAATCGAACCATATACAATTAAACGACAACTATAATTACAGTTAATTATAGTTCATAACTTCCTGAAACCAGCTAACAGCAGATGGAGATTATGCTCGGTACTCTATTGCTTTTCCTGCAGTTCCCGGATGTGAAATGTTGAAATTTGAACCACTGAATTTGTGGACGTAAAATAAAATGGACCGCAAATTGCCTGCTGAATATTATAGGTTGTATTTTTAAACAGAATGAAGTTTGGAAGTGAAATCTGAAAGGTGAATATGGATTAAAGGGGTCATGAACTGCGTTGGTTTATTGTTTTATAGTGTTTCCTGGGGTGCACTTATAATGTTAGTATGCTTTTTACATCCAAAATTGTCATAATTTATAAATAAAAGGCATTTTTTCTACCCTGATTTTAGCCCTCTGGTTTGAACGCTCTGTTTTAAGGGGCGTATCTGCTGTGAGACTTCAGTGTAAACGCCCACTACTGTGATTGGCTGACATCTTTGAATATTAAATAACTTATTACTCTCTCTTTTAGCACGTTTTTACTATTACAGCTCTCAAGGTTAACTAATCGTGAAAAGTGTTGCATTACATTTAGATCTATGGCATTATATTTAGATCGTGGCATGAAAGGTTGCAGAGATGAACACTGTGTAACCGATCACAGACGTGTTGCTGAGCACATGAAAGCAGTGATCTCATCATTGCAACTCAATTTCTGCACACTAACGAATGTTTTCATCTTCACTAACAGTGCAAATGTGATATAACTAAAAGATTTGTTGAATAAAACAGGAGTTTTGCGCGTCAGTCACTGATAAACTCGTGCTGTTTGATTGACAGCTTCAGTGTGCGCTGCTCCAATGATTGCAAAGGATCTTTGATCGCTTTCTTTATATAATTTAATCACCGTTAAATAACAGATTATTTTCATCCTACTAAGAGAAACAACGCAAGTTGACATTTAGTCACGGGTTTGATTTACTGACACACAGACAAAGAACATCTGACTGTACATGAATCATTAATATCAGATCAGGCATTAGAATTAACACTGTTACTCACATGTTGTTGCGTTACTGTCGAGTCCAGGCACTGCACAATATTTTGTAATCCACAACGCTGTGTTTATTGCTTGGTAGCTCGATCTGGTTTAGCACCACATATGGTACTTATGCGCGAATCGGTGGGCAGGGCTAAACAGGCAGTTATGAAGTAGGCGTTGATTTTCTTCTGCAGAGGCGGTGCTTGCTGCCCTTTGATGTCATAGATCCCCACTTTGTAAATCCTGTTGTTTGCTGGGTCTGGTGTCAATTAAAGCTTTTATTGGACTAACAAGGACTTTTTAACAAGGACAGCTCTAAAACTTACAGCATATTCTTAAAGTATGATGACCTCTTATATGTCAAAAGCTCAAGGAAAATTTAATTTCTCAGTTCATCACCCCTTTAATGATTTTTTTAACAATGAAAATGTGTGTGAAATGTTTTAAATTGAAATATTCATAGCTTAAATATACAACCATGTTGAATTTCAGCCCATAAAAATGCAAGCCCTAAAAATACAATGCATTAAAATACAAGCACGGTTAATGCAATGCATATTTTTTTCAAGTAGTGCAATTCAACAAGCTTTTTATTTCAAAAACATATGGCATTGTTTTACTTCCATAAGGTTAGCTCTTCATTGGTTCATGATTAGTTCATGCTTTCAATAATCATTAGTTCATGCTGAATTAAGTATTAGGTCAGGTATTAGTACATGATTATTCATGGACCCTTATTGTAAAGTGTTACCGATAAATTAACTAAATTAATAACTATTGATTCTTACAACAGAATGAATCAATACTGAATTTACTTAAGCTGGACAATGACACCATTTTCTTTAAGAGCTGCTGTGCAGCCAAAATTATATACCAGATGTGACACAATTCTAGATCAACATGCACCAATGCAATTCTTCCAATATATCCTAATCATTGTTAACATGCATTCATTACTTCAATAAACTCATTGTTTCTGCCTTAAATTAATACATTGTTTGAATTAATAGATTGTTAACTAATCTTGGAGTAATATTTGATGAAAGTAATAATATTAATATACCAACTGACCTTCAAAGACCCTCTGGCTTGTCAATTGCAAAGACATTAGCCCTCTGGCTTGTCAATCACTGCCATGACGTTCCTTGTGCGGCTGTGCGCTCTAGTAACTTTCCACACTACATGCGCCGCATCGGTCAGGAGACAGGAGTAACAACTGCAGATTATGAGGTGAGTCATGAATCCACTAAGTGTGTGCGTGGCTTAACGATTGTAAGGCCGAGAATGTAAATTGATACTTATTTGCACTGTACAACATCAGGAAAATCAGGCCCTTTCTAACAGAACATGCAACACAACTTCTCGTAATATTTGATGACCAGGCCCTGGTCATTTCTAGGCTTGATTACTGCAATGCTCTTCTGGCTGGACTGCCATAATGCACAATCAAGCCTCTACAAATGATTCAGAATGCTGCAGCACATCTTGTCTTTAATGAGCCCAAAAGAACACGTCACACCTCTCTTCATCTCTCTGCACTGGCTACCACTTGCTACTCACATCAAGTTCAAGGCGTTGACGCTTGCTTACAGATCTACCACAGTCTCAGCAGCCCCCTCACTAAAGGAGCGAAGGCTCATGGTACCATCACAGAGAGGTACAAAATCACTCTCCAGAACATTCTCGTTCACTGCTCCATGCTGGTGGAATGATCTTCCTGCCTTCATCCGGAATGCAGAATCCCTGGCAATATTCAAAAGACAGCTAAGAACTCATTTCTTTCATGAGCACTTAATCTCATCTTAAAAAACAAACAAACAAACAATCAAAAAAACCTATCCTTTCATTACCTATCCTTTCACTTCCTTTAATCCCTCTCTATTGTAGCTTATGATACTCTGAGCAATGTCTGAAACTTGTATTGTGAGCACTTCTTGTGTCTATTTGGCTCTTCATGATGACTCGCTTATTGTATTCCTCACTTGTAAGTTTCATTTGATAAAAGCGTCTGCCAAATAAATGAATGTAAATGTAAAACTAACTACATGATTTGTATATGTACATTTCTGAAATTACATAACTTGCACCTCTGATAACAGATCACTCCAAATTGTATTATTGACATGCATTTTCTGTAAAACTGCTTTGAAACGATATGTATTGTGAAAAGCGCTAAACAAGCGAGGTTTTTTTT